>NC_056735.1:1152198780-1152498780 GCF_019279795.1 Protopterus annectens
CACATGCGCCATTCCCTACTGCTCTAGACACATCCCATATGTTGGCTCACTCCAAGTATATTCAGATGTCCCAAGCTTATAGTCCTGGGACATACGTTCATTTAATGGTCAGGGTATTCAATTAGTCTTCTGGTTTTTGGTTCATCTGACTGTTGTCTGGGACTGCCCTATACCTGTTTGAAAGTTAGACTTAGCACGAGGACATAGTTAGTTCCACTTTTAGCATCCTACCTGTGGTTGGAGATGCAGGAGGTTTGCTCACCTCTGGGCAACTTGATATGACAGCACTAAATATTACGAGGGGGTCCGCTGCTGTTTCCCTTCACATTCATTATGACTGCTATATTGTGACCATGTTCATTCTTCATATATATGTATATATATATATATATATATATATATATATATATATATATATATATATACACCTACATGCTTATTTACATTTCCCATACTGTTGAATGACCACCACTTACCGTCGCGCATACCTGTTTACATACTCGCTTACATCTGCTTTAAAGCACCTTAATCACCCTATATCTGACTGCCATTATTGTGGCCATCATATAAAATTAGCCCTTGCATGGATTGGACCCGGGAACAGGAAAACCATAGTCACTGGTTTTACCACTAAACCATCCGTGATACATTGTCTATGGATGGTAATTAGGGTATATGACTTTCCTACAGCCATTCCACAGTACTGGCAACAAATATGACAGTCGGGTGGTGTACATATGTATAGTACATGTTACTATTCATATCTTTCTGAGATGCATATGTATACATTTGCAAGTATACATATTTATGAAATGGACACATACTTGACAACTACTTATATGCATGTATGTGTGATGTGCAGCTATGCGAATATAAGTATGTACGTTTATAGATATATGACTACATATCTGGAGTTATACATGGCCATGTATATGAACGACCACATACGGGAGGTACCTGCACCATTTGTATACAGGGGTTGTGTGCCTCATTATGACGAGGAACCCGGATGGGGTATACAATCTGTGGACATGTACTATTTGGAAGATGGCTATGGGGAAGTTTCATGTGAACATGTGAAAGGTATATATTCCCGATAATGCACGTGGGGAGACATGCATCATGGTCAGGTGTTTAATCCCGGGTCGTAGGTTCTGCAGGACTGGCTGGAGGCTGAGCAGGGTTGTGGACAAATACTGCTCATATAACTGGTGTCCAGATGTCTACGGGACTGGACATCATGTTGTGCCACCAAGTCTAATCTTTAGAACAGATACTTATCCCATGAGGGATAGCCAAAAATTTTGGGGACCAATGACTTTCATTCTTTTGGCTTTATGAAAATGAGGGAGGGTTATACATGCAAGGGATACATAGTTTGCAATCCTGAGACTGCCTAGAGTGAGACTGCCTACTAGATATAAGTAGGGGTCACTATGTGCAGACATGGCTGCACCAAGCTAGCAGCCCGGGTATGGGTGGTTTTGGTGGACGTTCAGGAAGGGGGGTTGTGCTGTGGAGGGGATGATGGATATTCAGTTATATATCCAGGTGTGTTGTGGTTGGATGGCTCAGTTCAGGCCAGACCATTATGTGGGTGTAAACCGGTAGTGTTTCTGTACATGTGTATCGCACATTTTAATGTTCATATGTTTGTGGGATTGTGTTCTGCAGTATGGCCTGTCAGGTTGTATTGTGGATGTGAATGTTTGTTCTTTGGTTTCCTTTCTGATTCACCCACTGCTCCCTCGTACACCTCCAGTTCACCTATTGTGCACCCGATCCAGTATCCCCTTGGCAAATTATTACATTACCCGTCACCCCCCACCCCCATATTCCACACATACCATCCATCCCTTCTCTGGTTGATGGCCCATGGCACAGACAACAGAACACATTGCGTACACTACATATCTCTGGTACCAATATGGTTGTGAGGATGACCCTAGCATTTTTGATCTTCCACGTGCTGTACTTCACGCACATAGGTACACGCAAATGCTTATCTTTCATGACATGGTAGGTAGACCCAAGTAATACCCGTTCATCTTTGGGCCGTCCAGACAAGGACAACTTGGGCCATGAATGGGCAGATATTGAGCGAATGCTCTGACCATTGGTAGGGCTGCCACCTTTTCAAATGACCAAAGTGGGACATTTTTGGGACACACATCAGATTTTACAGTCCGACACATACCCACAGTCAGTACAAAGGATAGTACTTTATTTTTATGCCTAAATGAAAGCTTATTATTGTAGCAGTTTAGTTGGTTATTCTGTTTCTTGTAATATTTAGGTATTTTACATACACAAATAACTATTTTATGGAACTATTACATAAAATATGGGACATAATTATGTCCTACAATTGCATGACATTTAACATTTTTAATATTTTTGGTAAGGACACAACTGCCCAGAGAGGGACTGTCCCTCACAAAGTGGGACAGGTGGTAACCCTAACCATTGGGCTAGGCTTAGCAAAGGGCAGCGGCATGCTAACACACTGCGTTTCGCTTCCATTTGGTATAACAATCAACACTACAATGGAATACGGGCACAGGGTTTTAAATGTCATTTGTTCAAGGGATGGGGACTCAATATTCAGCTATGTGCCTTTGTGTTTACTTTTTATTTTGGTGTTCGCGAAACTGTCTTGTATGCTTTGCATACATTTTAGTATCCACGGACACTGACTGGAGTGATTATTATTAGAGGCAGGCTGTACTAGTCAGCATTTTAGGTTGCACATCTGAGCCGACATGTTCACGCCTCCATGCAGTGCTTAGACATGCCCCCTCCACTCGTGCATGTTTCCTATGCATGTGGACGTTGCGACAGAGCGCCTTCATTAATATGCATGTGGTGCTGCTGCACCATCTCTACGCCACACAGTCAGCGCAAGGCTAACGCCGTCCTTACGCCAAGCTTCATGAATCTTGGGGAATATGGCAAGCTGAAGATAACAGGTCTATGTTTCCTAGTCTAACAGAATGTTCATCGAATGGCCATTCACCGTACATAGACTAGCAAAACTGCATTGCATTGAAAGGCCAAATGATCGTATGTAATTTCTACAAACAATCATAGTTGGCCATCATAAAGGAAAAGGAACACGGTGTATAGTTATTGTTACTGTACACCTAGGGAAACCTGCCCTTTCCCCACTGTAGTGCAATCATGGACTTGGTATATATAATTAGCAGGGTGGGGAGTGCAGCCCCCCACAGGAGGAGCACTCAGTAAACACTGGACACTCCTTTTGTGGGGGGCTGCATCCCCACTTCCCCTGCTAATTATATATATATATATATATATATATATATATATATATATATATAATTTCCGAGATCACACTACAGTGGGGAAAGGGCAGGTTTCATTATGTGTACAGTAACAATAACTACATATTATGTTCCTTTTCCTTTATGCTGGCCAACTATGACCATTCATAGAAATTACTAATGATCATTTGGCCTTTTGAGGCAATGTAGTTTCACTGGTCTATGTTCATTGAACTGCTGTTCGATGAATGTTCCGTTCAACTGGCAAACATAGACCCAAAGATAGCAGTGTCATTTATGACACAGATATACAGGAGCAAATACAATGATCTAATAGCTTAAGTTTTTGTTGTATTTTAAGTGAGTCTGCATTCTTAATGGATTTCAGTGGTAGTAGGATGTGGTTCCATAGTTTAGCTACACTATTACACTATTATGGAACAATTTTCTGGCTTAAAGAAGTTGTGTATTGTAGTTAGCTGAGAAAGAACTAGGATATGTGGTAGTTATAAACAGTTTAATTCTTTGAGTTCTAGGCATTGGTGTTCTACTGTTATAATTTACAGCAAATGTGGCTTTTACTTTAACATTGCTCAAGTGTGGACAGTTGTGAGACTTGAAGGTAAATGAAGTCTGGGGTGACATAGAAGACACATGGTAGTAAGAAAGCAGAGGCTATAGGTCTTCTGGCTGTCAGTGAGGGAGGTTTTCACTGTGTTTAATTTCTTCGAGTCTTTTGGGTACTTATGTATTATCGCAACCAGATTTGCAACCTGCGATAATTTATTGTGGTTTGCCAAAAAAATGTCTGTTAACCTTAAAAGGAGTGTATGAAGTATTAGTTATTAGTTATTAGAAGAGGAATAGCAATCACTTTTTGTGTTCTTGGGTGGCATACTTTTCTGGAGTAACTTATTTTAACATGAAATTAATGTGACTGCTGCTTCACACTCGTCCTTATCCATCTCATCTTTCTTGACATTCTTAATGTATAGCAACTTTGGATGCTCTGTAAGTCATGTAACTGTGAGAGCCTGTGTTTTACAGCTCACACTATCTTGTCATAGGAATGTCAATGTTGTTAATATCTTTCATTGGACTTTCTAATGCATTCAGAATTGCAAGACATGCGTTTTACAAAATGTCAGTTAGCTGTAATATTACTTTTATTTATTCGGTTTTCCGCATACTTCTTTTTGTGTAAAAACTGTAGCTTACAAGCTGTATAACAAAAGATGTACAAACTGCAATAAAAAAAAATCAGGCCATTCTTCAATGGACTCGGAAGCAGCAGGCATGTTTATTGCATTATTCATTAAGTTATATCAGGAAATGATGCTACCCAGGAAGAGGATTTTTGCAATTATTCCTTTTCCAAAATCATAAGTAATGTGACAGAATATTACTTATTACTTTACACACCCCTTTTCTTGTTAATATACATTGTTTCACAAATAAATCACAAATAATCACACGTCATGAATCTGTTTGGATAATACGTAAGTACCGTCTTTTGTAATTCTAGTACTATGACAGACAGGGACCCCATTCCTAAGTCAAAGTATGATTAAAATTCATGAAATTAGTATTGTTTCAGTCTTTGATGGTAGCCAAAAAAGTGTTCTTTGCCACAACCACAATGTGTTCAAAACTGACTCTTTCTGTAATTCATATGGAGTTAAGTGCATCAGTAACATATCTAAATATGTTAGCAAATTAATTTTGAGACCCATTATGCCTACTACTATAGGACCTCTCTGGGTACTCTTCTTCCACATTGCCCTTATTTCTGCCTGCAAATCCTGGCATTTTATGACTTTGTGTCCTTCTGTACATAAGCCACTGTAATCACTGGGTGTAGCAATTCCAATGATTAATGCTACTTTTGACTTCCTTTCATGGACTACTATATCTATTTTTCTTCCATCTATTTTTGAACTGTTGGTAATGGGTGACCCCATATGATATAAACTTCAGCATTCTCTATAATGCTTTGTGGCTCATGTTTCCAATGCTTCCCAGCTACATCAGTATTGTAATGTTTGCACAATCCCCAGTACAGCAGTCTTGCCACATTATTATGCCTCTCAGTATACAGGACCTCTATCATTAGTGTATCACATCCAGCAACAAGATGTGCGACTCTTTCCAGTTCTGTTTCTCCCACATGTTCAATGGACTTTGTAAACCACCGTGTATATAGTCCACTATCCTAGGCAGCCAATATTAACCTTTCATCTTTTGGTTTAAATTCACCTCTACTTAACCATTCCTGCATCAGGTCCTGATCAGCAAGAGGTTGTTATAGGAGCTTTCACTATTTGCAACTATATTTATGCCTTTTACACATTTTTTGCATTCTCATCTGATCTTTCTCCTTATATTCTTTCTTTTGTTTTTTTGGCATATTAAGTCGCTGACAGATTTTTATCTACTTCTGGTTTAATTTCCATTCCCACTTGACACAGATATGCTTCTGCTAAACTAACCAGGAAGGGGTCTTAGATTTGTTCTCCTCATGTTTTAAAATTTTCATTATTTTTGGATCTGGTGAAATTAGCAGATATTTTTGCAGTCCTATGATTTCAGATCTATACATATAATTAATTTTGAGGAGGCCCATACCTCCTTCAACATGAGGAATATATAATCTTCTTAGACACTGATTTTTATATATCATTTGATATATCATTTCACCCTGTATAATGTATTTAATTTTCAACGAGCTTTTTCAACAGGTCATCTAGAACAGGAAATGTCAGATAAAAGTAGCAGGTGGTTATTCAGAATGAGTTATTATTCAGAGGTATATCGCAGTGGTCAGTGCGAGTCCCCTTACTGTTTAACATATTCATAACACTGACTGCTAGGGAGAAAATCTAGTTAAGTAAGTTTACAAATAACTCAAAATGAAATATTGTAACAAACATTGCAGAACAGACAAAAATGCTTCATTACTTGGGCTGTCTTTATTGTATGGTGAATGACTAACATAGTCAAGTTTAAAGCATCAATATAATGCCTTGTACTTTGGGATGTATAACAAGAAATATTCATATGCTGTAGACAATCAGCTATTACCAAAACATGAGGTAATTAGAGACTACTAGATTTAATGATACTTAGCTCACTTACATTTAATGAAAACATTGCAGCAATCATAGGAAGATGATACTGTATTTTTGGTGACATATTTTGAACCACAATCAGCTGGAATAAATATGTAATGATTCCATTATATTAGACTACGTGTGACCCATAATTAAATGTTGTGGTCCTGCATGCATTACATAACCCAGGATAATTTAGAAGGTTTGAAAGGATTCAGAAACATTTACTGGAAAAATAGCTGGTATGAGCCATATCAGTTACACTGATAGGGTATGAAAACTGGAGCTATATTCGATTAGTTGCAGAATAATGACAGATGACTTGATTATGGCATTTAAATGTTATAGCAAGGGATCATTTAGCTGCAATAGGAGTAAAATTTAACTCACATGACATTAACACAAGGCACAAGAGTGCTTTGGCTATAATACTCATCACTGAAATTAAGAGCATGAATAGAAGCTTCCTGTGCAGGGCTGGAAGTTTGTGGAATAAGTTACCCCCCCCCCAAAAAAAAAAAAAATAAACATGCTACAATAATTGCAATGTTCAAAGGTATAATGGATGAGTGAGCAGGTAACAGTGTTTCAATGATGCAGGCTTCAGTAGCAGCAGCCCTATTCCTCGATTTATATAAAGCTGTAGCCTATGTGTTCGAATACATTTAAACACTGAAACAAGGGGATAATTTTGCTAGATATGGAACAGCATGAGTTTACTAAGGGAAGACAATGCCTTCTGAATCATGTGGCATTCTTTAACAAGATTGTGAAGGCTGCCAGCCTAGCCAGATAGAATTTTGCAGATAATTCTGTCACTTGTAAATATGAATGTAAACTACAGGCTTGTTGTCTTAAATGTAAAGAAATAGTGTTACATTTGGAACTGGGAAAAAATGGGGCAACAGTGCACTCTACTGACCAAAGTAAAGCATGTCATGACCCTTTGATGCAGACAGTGGTGCCAAAGGGTCTAGCTGAAGAAATTCTTTCTATTGTTTTAACCAAGAATTAAATTGCTAGATTTAAACATGCAAATGTATTTTTATTGCTCTGCTTCCTGACCAGCTGCAAGATAACAAAAGGAGATGTTAAGATTGTAAATGCAGTTTCTGTAGCCTGGGAACCCAGGGAAGTGTGAAGAATGATGTAATGTGTAGCCTGGGGACTGTAGCTGGAGAACCTGTGCCAGCCTTTCCCAGGAGTGTCTGTGTGGTTATATAAACTCTTATCTCAAAGTGTGTGTGTGTGTGTGTGTGTGTGTGTGTGTGTGTGTGTGTGTGTGTGTGTGTGTGTGTGTGTGTGTGTGTGTGTGTTTTGTGTGAGTCAGCTACTTGGGCAGTGACACAAAGCACTGGTTGGACAGAGAGGGTGCTGGAGGTTTTAGCTTTCCCAGCTAGATCGAGATCTGGATCCTATAGCTGTGCCAGTGGGGAGTCTTATTGGGGACCTGGAGAGCAAGGGAGCAACCAGCCATGGGCTTACTGTGATCTCTGTGTGCTCTTAAGGGAAATTGCACTTTACTATGTGTATTTGTTATCCTTTCTTCATATATGGGACACCCTCTCAAGTGTTAGTGGTGAGGATTGAGGCTCTTTGATTGCTGGGCCAGGGTATGGGCATCACATATTAATTATTTGGCAGTGGTGGGATATCCACACCACATATTAATTGGTTGGAAAATACTAACTGGCTTGTAGTGGTGTAGGTAGAGTGAATCCTGTAGCTTGTCTACAGTGAGCTTTTAAGGTGTTTTGTACTCTAAATCAGCCATGCAGTGAATACTCACAGTTCAGATCACAATTGTGTTATTTCTTTTGTTGCTTAGTTAGTCAAGGTGAGTAGGCAGCATGTCAGCAGAGGAGTATGGAAAGCTGACAAAGAACCAGCTGGCAGAAATGTGCCAGGCTAGGGGACTGGTGCATGTAAACCTGACTAAGGCAGACCTGATTGCAGACTTGGTTACAGCTGCATCAGAAAACAGCAACCAGGAGGACAATCAGACTGGCAGTGGAGATATAATACCCTCGGAGAATGAACACTTCAACCTTTCTGCAGAGGACTTAAAAATCCATCTGGAGCTAAAGAGACTTGAGTTGGAGGTCAGGTGTTTGGAGATAGAAGACAAGGAAAAGGATAGGCAGAGAAAGCATGAGAGAGAAATGCTGATTCTTTACCAGAGTCATGGAGGTAATGGGGAAAGGAGTAACTGTACCCCAGAAGCACAACAGGTCAGTAAATTTCTTCCGCAGTTTAAAGAGGGGGATAATTTTGATAGTTTCATTCATATGTTTGAGAAGGTATACAAACAGTTGTAGTGTTGACCAAAGGTTCTGAGTATGGTTCCTGACCCCCTTACTCCATGGTAAAGCTGTAATTGTATTGTCTAAAATGTCTGACATTGCATGTTTTGATTATACCGCTATAAAAAATTGTCTATTAGAGTTTTTTAAGCTAGCACCTGAAAAGTATAGGAACAAGTTTCATGAGCATAGATGCAAGGCAGATGAAAGCGTGTGTGAATATGTTGCTGAACTGAGCACTTATTTTCATGGGTGTAGAAAGAGAAGCGAGCAAACGCTTATGGAAAACCCAAAAAATGCTGCAAATATGTTTTCAAAGAATGGTGCTTTCCTCCTTGGCTACTGCTGTAGTTCATGTTAAGATGCTTCTCCTTGTTTCTTCTTTAAAAGAACTTTTATTAGAATGATTTAAAACAAAAAACAAAATAAAAGCTACAACCTAACCATTTGGAAGTTAGCGTTGTAACACAAAAAAGAGAGATGAGCACTTTCGGTTTATCAACCTTCTTCAGATCTGCTTAACATTTGCAGCTGCTTCTATTTATGTTCATGCTGCTTACTTAGAGTCATCCCCCACAGCCAATGGGAGCCTCTATGCTAATTCTTGATGTACTTGTAATCCAATCCAGTGTTCTGGTTCTTATTGTTTGGAAGCCAATTATTTTCTTCCGTGCAAATAAGTTTTAATAAATCCACCAATGTTTATTCATTCCTTTCTCTCACCTAATTTGCTATTCTTTTTCTTTTGCTCCAATGGCTTGTGTGTATCCTGTTGCAAGATGCAGGCTCCACCTTTTTATGTCTTGTTCTTATTTGCCCTTTGTAAAAACTAATCACTCTCCCTGCATAGCATTTTTCATGTATTTCACCTCTATATTAGAGGCGTCTGTTTGCCTATAACAGAGCTACAACCTCTTCTCTTTGACAGGTTGTCTTCATTAGGTAAACCATAAGTACAGTGGCTTTCTCCTTTATTTAAAACATAGGATAAAATACTTTCTTGTAAATACTCTTGCTTCCATGTCATCAGGTCTCTTTCAAACTGATAGTGCTTACTTAACTACATAGATGCACTTGCTAACCGACAAGTGTAATAGAAAATCATAGATCAAAAACTTTTTTTATTTTGTGTCTTGCTTCTTAATATCAAGTCTCTTTCTGACTAAGAGCACTTGCTTATATTCGAAGATGTACTGCTGATTCCTGTTATTCTATCTGAGTTTTGCTTTGTACAGAGCTCTTTACTCCATCTTATTAAGAAGCTATCCTAATTGTTTTTTAATGTTATGTAATCCATTGGTTAGCAAATTACACTTCTTCTCCTTTTTCTCTCTCTACTAATTCAATGCCTTTTCTTCATTTGCTGACAAATTTCCGCTAACAAATATCTTTGATCTCCGTAACACATCATTTCTCCTTTCTAATTGATATAAATGATGGATGAACAACACTCTTTCTATTCCTTTAGCGCTCTGAATTTCAATATTTTCCAGACTTTTACATGCACAATGAACTTGATTTCAATGTATTTACAGTTTGGAGTTTACTCTCCTTCCATTATAATATTCAAACCAGGGCTAAAACCCTGGACCCTTTATTTAAGGGTCTAATGCTCTACCGACTGAGCTACGTTGGTAGATGAATAGTTCAACTCCCTCTTGGTTTTCTTTTCTTTCTAAACCAGCTTGAGGAGGACTATAACATATAGGCCAAAAAATGATAAGCAAACTACACTCTTTTTATTCCTTTGATGCTCTTGATTTCAATGTTTTCCAAACTTCTTCTTGCTCAGTAAACTTAAATTCAACTGTTTTCATTTATGATTAGGGATTTCTTCTCCTTTCACCATGGTGCCCAGACTAGGACTCGAGCCTTGGACCCTCTGGGTAAGGGTCTAATGCTCAACCAACCGAGCTACATTGGCAGATGTATAATTCATTTCCCTTGGCAGATGTATAATTCATTTCCCTCATAGTTTTCTCTCTTTTAAAACAGGTTTAAGCGGGACTATAGCATTTAGTCCAGGGAATTGGTTGGATCGTAAATTAATTATCCATTGCAACTCAATTTTTTCTGTTCTATTTACTATGTCACCTCCTCTTTCCATAGGCTTAATCTGTGCCATAACCATAAATCTAAAGTTATGCTCTGGATTTTCTTTAATATGTACATAAAGAGCATTAGTCTCTATTTTATTATGAATGTCCCGTATATGTCTTAATACTCATTCTTTGAATTTTCTGTTAGTCTTACCTATATAGAATGCTTTACATACCATGCAACTTACTACATAGATCACATTCTCACTGTTACAAGTTGCTCTTTCTTGAAAGATGTAAACCTTATTTGTCATTGGATGCTGAAACCTATCTGTGCTCATAATGTACTGACATGCTTTGCATTTTCCACATTTGAATGATCCTGTTGGCATAGATACATTCTTTGCCTCTTGCCTATCTATGTCACATAGGAGCCTCTTTAAGTTCTTCTTATTTTTATAGGTATAACTAGGGTGTTCTCCTACTATGTCTTTTATCTTCTGGTCCATTGTTAGTATAGGCCAGTATTTCTTAATAGTTTCTCTTATGATAACATTATCTGTACTATACGTCAAAGGACATCTTACTATTTCCTTTCTTCTGTTCGGTTCCCTTTCTTTGTTCTCTTTATCAATTTTAGCTGAAATGTATGGTCTCCCTTTCTTCCTTCGAATATCTCTAAGCTTGTCTTCATCCATGTTTTCTTCCTTATACCCTCTGGCTGTAAAGTTGTTCATTAATCCTTGTATTTCTTCTCAAAATATATTATTATTGGTACACAATCTGGAGACCCTTTGCACCTGGTTGTCCTTAATATTTTTAAAAATATGGCCTGGATGCATGCTAGATCTATGTAAAAGATGTTTTTTCCAAGTTGTTTTTCTATACAAGGCTGTTTCCAACCCTTTGATCTCATCCATAATAATATTAACATCCAAAAATTCTATTTTCTTCCGTGACATTTTGATTTCAAACTTTAAGAACTCCGTTGTTGTTGTTAGAAAATGAATGAATTGCTGCAACAAACTTTCATGCCCTCCCCATATAAGAAGAATGTCATCAACAAAGCATCCATAGAATTGTATATGTTGTTGCCAGATATTATTTTCATCTTTGCTCCACTGGCATTCCCATTGGGCTAATACTATATTTGCATAACTATTGGCACATGGAGTGCCCATGGCTACTCCCCATTCCTGCCAATAGACTTCATGCTCATATAGAAATACATTATTTTGTAATATAATTTCTAGTAGCCCACATATCCTTTCCACATCCTTATTCAGTTGGTTAGCTAGTATAAAGTTTCTGACTGCTTCTATACCATATCCGTTGGGTATGCTAGTAAATAAGCTATTCACATCCATTGTTGCCAATACCATATGTCTATAGTTGTCACATTTGTGAGCTTCAGCATACAATTTCTCTAATAATTGTGCTGTATCTTTTAACACTGTAGGTGCTTTCTCTAACAGATTTTTAAGCTCATCTTCTATGTAAATGGAAAGAGGCTCCATGATCCACCCTCTTCCTGAAACTATAGGTCTTAATGGCAGATCATTTAGATTCTTGTGTACCTTCGGTATGCCTTTTATTTCTAGTATAAGTGGATGTAAGACTTCAAAAAATGCATATAAGTCTTCATCTATTATGCTACACATTAATTTTTCATACAGATCTTCTTTAACTTCCTTTATCAATCTTTCTATTTGTTTAATACCTATCTTAATCTATGTAGTTGTATCTCTAAGAAGTTCCTTCATCTTGTTGTCATACTGTTCCTTTTTCATGATGACCAATGCACCTCCTTTGTCAGCTGGTTTTATCACTATTTCTGTATTAAGTTGCAATTCTTTCAATGCCTTGTGCTCTCTATAATTCAAATTGTGGAACTGTTTTCCTTTTCCTTCATCTTTGTGTTGTGCTATTCCATTCTCACAAAGTTTAATGAATGTTTCCACTTGAGGATGATTTATAGGCACAAACGTACTTGGTCTCTTATAGGTTTGTTTTAAATTATAACCAAGTAGAAAGCACCACTGTCGAGCGGGATATAGGCAACAGTTTATTCAGTTCCAAACACCGAACACAAAGTGAAAGATCCAACTTAGCTGTAAAGTACAAGTCATGACGAAAACGTTACTTGTACTTTTACAGCGTTAAGTGTGGATCTTTTCACTTTGTGTTCGGTGTTTGGAACTGAATAAACTGTTGCCTATATCCAGCTCGACTTTGGTGCTTTCTACTTGGTTATAAGTTTATTTTAGCACCATTTTATCCTTTTGTGGTGTTTCGTTGTTTTAAATTATCTGAACCCATACTTTGTGTATTTTTGGTGCCATATATGTATTTTAACGTTACATTTCTTCCAAATATTTTTAAATCTATTATCACCTCACTAAGTTGGGACCTAATGGAGGGTATAAAAGTCAAGCCTCTTTGCAGAACTTGGTTTTGTTCATCACTCAATACATAGTCTGAAATATTTATTACCAATGACTCTGTATCCTCTTTACTACTTCTTGTTTGCCTCTCCTCTAGGTTGCCTTTCTCTTTTTCCTTTCCCTGCTTAGGGATCTTGGAGCTCTGTTGTTCTGTTGATGTATAAAAGGGAGTTGTTGAAAAATTGGTGCATATTTTCTCCCTTTTAGGTACCGCTCCTAGCTTACTACTTTCTTTATTCTTTTCTTTATTGACTATCTCTAATGTTCTTGATCCCTCCTTCTCTGTTGTAAATACAACTTCTAATTCTTCCATGTCCACAGTGACTATACTGCCATTCATTACTACTCCTTCCTCTTTATTATCACTCCTCTGTCTTGGTGGGGTATGGATTTCTGCTTGCACATGTTGTCTTCTAGATGTTACTTTCGAAAGGGACATTTTTCTTCTATTTTCTTTTGTATCGCTCTTTTTAGGTTGATCTTGATTCCTTGCTGTACTTGGCCATTCAAAGAGGTGGCCTGCCTTGAAGTCATCAAAATCTCTTCTTAGTTTGTTAAGTTTTATCATTTTTAACTTACTGTCATAAATGTCCAATTTGTCTTGGAGGTTCTCCAACCTCATAAGATTTTCTTCAGAGAGATCTAGTTGTTCCATCTCACTCTGCTTTATTTGTATAAGTTCTGAAATTTCATTTTCCTGCGGCTTAAAGAAATCTATAAGTAATCTAATATAATTAAAACTGGACTAAATGCTATAGTCCCGCTTAAACCTGTTTTAAAAGAGAGAAAACTACGAGGGAAATGAATTATACATCTGCCAATGTAGCTCGGTCGGTTGAGCAATAGACCCTTATCCAGAGGGTCCAGGGCTCGAGTCCTAGTCTGGGCACCATGGTGAAAGGAGAAAAAATCCCTAATCATAAATGAAAACAGTTGAATTTAAGTTTACTGAGCAAGAAGAAGTTTGGAAAACATTGAAATTAAGAGCATCAAAGGAATAAAAAGAGTGTAGCATTAGACCCTTAAATAAAGGGTTCAGGGTTCTAGCCCCAGTTTGAATATTATAATGGAAGGAGAGTAAACTCCAAACTATAAATACATTGAAATCAAGTTCATTGTGCATGTAAAAGTCTGGAAAATATTGAAATTCAGAGCGCTGAAGGAATAGAAAGAGTGTTGTTCATCCATCATTTATATCAATTAGAAAGGAGAAATGATGTGTTACGGAGATCAAAGATATTTGTTAGCAGAAATTTGTCAGCAAATGAAGAAAAGGCATTGAATTAATAGAGAGAGAAAAAGGAAAAGTGTAATTTGCTAACCAATGGATTACATAACATTAAAAAACAATTAGGATAGCTTCTTAATAAGACCGAGTAAAGAGCTCTGTACAAAGCAAAACTCAGATAGAATAACAGGAATCAGCAGTACATCTTCGGATATAAGCAAGTGCTCTTAGTCAGAAAGAGACTTGACATTAAGAAGCAAGACACAAAATAAAAAAAGTTTTTGATCTATGATTTTCTATTACACTTGTGGGTTAGCAAGTGTATCTATGTAGTTAAGTAACCGCTATCAATTTGAAAGAGACCTGATGACATGGAAGCAAGAGTATTTACAAGAAAGTATTTGATCCTATGTTTTAAATAAAGGAGAAAGCCACTGTACTTTTGGTTTACCTAATGAAGACAACCCGTCAAAGAGAAGAGGTTGTAGCTCTGTTATAGGCAAACAGACGCTTCTAATATAGAGGTGAAATACATGAAAAATGCTATGCAGGGAGAGTGATTAGTTTTTACAAAGGGCAAATAAGAACAAGACATAAAAAGGTGGAGCCTGCATCTTGCAACAGGATACACACAAGCCATTGGAGCAAAGAAAAAGAATAGCAAATTAGGTGAGATAAAGGAATGAATAAACATTGGTGGATTTATTAAAACTTATTTGCATGGAAGAAAGTAATTGGCTTCCAAGAAATAAGAACCAGAACACCGGATTGAATTACAGGTACATCAAGAATTAGCATAGAGGCTCCCATTGGTTGTGGGGGATGACTCTAAGTAAGCAGCATGAATATAAATAGAAGCAGCTGCAAATGTTAAGCAGATCTGAAGAAGGTTTATAAAAAGAAAGCGCTCATCTCTCTTTTTTTGTGTTGCAACGCCAACTTCCAAATGGTTAGGTTGTAGCTTTTATTTTGTTTTTTTGTTTTAAATCATTTTAATAAAAGTTCTTTTAAAGAGGAAACAAGGAGAAGCGTCTTAACAAGAATTTCAACAGCAGTAGCCAAGGAGGAAAGCACCATTCTTTGAAAACATATTTTCATAGGTGGGTGAGTGGATGTCAGGTCACCACTTTTGAAGGGCTGGCAGACATTTTGGTGATGGAACAAGCCCTTAGCACTTTGCCTGAAGACATGAGGATCTGGTTAGCTGATAGACAGTGTGCTACTTCAGATGAGTTGGGGAAGAAGGGAGATCTATACCTAGCAAGCATGCAGCCATGTACAGATAAGGGACCCCCAGTACTGCTCATGGGTCTAAAGGAACCCATGGTGGGCAGCACAGACTGCCCCAACAGAATCTGCCAGTAGCAGGGGAAGCCACTAGTCCAGGTACACATCTAAGAGCTAGGGTCAAATGTTTTGAAAGCAACCAGTGGGGTCATGTTGCATACAGGTGTCCACAGAGGCAAGGTGGGGAATAAAAGGTGAGAGAGCCAGTAAGTGGAAAAGACAAAATGCCAATAGTAAGTTGTCTTGAGACAACAGGGGCACTGAACTACCATCCTGAAGATGTCCTGATAGGGAAGGATTTGTATGAGGCAGTACCATGTGCTTATGCAGTTACATGCAGTAAGGCTAGGAGACAAGCATGTGGGTCTGGTAGCCTGGAGGAGACCCAGACAGACTGCATATTTGCAGCCAGGGTTGATGAAGTGGTTACTTCAGGGAGGGAGCTACCCTGTAGCAGTGAGACTGAATGTGAGCCACAGCTGCTTGGGGGTACTGATGGTCCCTTGGACAGAGTGACTGCAAAGGTAGAGGTGAGTAGGAGTAACCAGGCTGACAGTGAGGCACCACTGTCAGAGGATGCCAGACATCCTGTGGAAGGGGAGCTGGGAAGGGTTACAAGGAGAGAGTTGAGACAGACTCAGCTCTCAGACCCTACATTGCAAGGCCTGAGGCAGGTAGCTAGGGAGGCAACTGATTCTCAAGGAAAGAGGGAATCTGTATACTGGGACAAAGGGTTACTATACAGAGAGTGGACCCCTGAGGGAGGGCTAGAAGGTGAGAGAGTATAGCAGTTGGTAGTGCCTAGAGTCTACCATCTGGTGCTTCTAGCCATAGCCCATGATATTCCCTTTGCAGGTCATATGGGCATAAAATGTACAAAGAGGTGTATTATGCAGAACGTCTATTGGCCTGGAATTTTCAGAGATGTAACAGGGTACGGCAGGACATGTGAGCAGTGCCAAAAGGTAGGCAAGGCAGGAGACAAGGTGAGAGATCCTTTGATGCCTTTGCCTGTGATTGAGGATCCATTTCAGAGGGTAGCTATGGATATTGCGGGTCCTCTGAGTACCCCAAGTTCCACAGGGAAAAAGTATATCCCAGTGGTAGTGGATTATGCTACATGATACCCTGAAGTGGTGGCTTTGTCCTCCATTGAGGCAGAGAAGGTGGCAAATGCTTTGTTAGAGACTTTCAGCATGGTAGGTTTCCCAAAACAAATACTGACTGACAGAAGTGCCAATTTCATGTCAGACCTGCTGGCTTGTCTGTGGAAGTCCTGTGGGTGAAGCATATGAAGACCACTCTCTACCATCCCCAGATTAATGGTCTTGTTGAGAGGTTAAACTCTACAATCAAGTCCATGCTATGGGGATATGCAGATCAGTTTAAGAGGGAGTGGGACAAATATTTGCCCAATATGTTGTTTCCTTACAGAGAAGTTCCCCGGGAATCCACAGTTTTTTCACCCTTTGAGTTGCTGTGTGGGCATACGGTGCGGAGACCTCTAGATTTAATTTGAGATGAGTGGGAAGGTGAGTGCAAGTCTCACATGGAGTCTGTTGTGGCATACATCCTAAACCTCAGGACAAGGATTAGGCAACTCATGGGCTTGGCCCAGGAGACCCAGGCAGAAGTCCAACAACAGAAAAAGGTGTGCTATGACAGGAATGCTCGAGCTAGAGAGTATGCTGCAGGGCAGCCGGTAATGGTTCTGATTCCTGTCAGACACAACAAGCTGCAAGCAGCTTGGGAGGGACCCTACAATGTGGTAAGAAAGGTAAGCGATGTTAACTACATGGTGGAACTGCTAGGCTGAAGGCAGGAGCACAAATCGTACCATTTTAACATGATGAAACCTCACCATGATAGGGAGGACCTTGTGCTGAGCATTTGCAGTGGATTGCAGGAGGAGTCTCAGGGAGATCTGGGGACTGATCTCCTCAGTGAGGCTTGGCCTGACACCTCAGTGGAAGGGATAGCAATGTCCCAGCAGCTATCTCCTACCCAGGTTCGAAAAATCCACACAGTGTTGCATGAATTTGGGGACATGTTCACTGGGAAACCAGGGTGCACCCACCTGGGGCAACACCAGGTGGACACAGCACCCCAAAGGCCTATTAGGCAGGCCTCTTATAGAGTGCCTGAGAGAGTGAAACAGACTCTGAGGGAGGAGGTACAGGATATGTTGGAACTAGGGGTGATTCAAGAGTCCAACAGTCCCTGGGCCTCCCCAGTGGTGCTGGTGCCAAAGAGGGATGGCAGCATCAGATTATGTGTGGACTGCAGGAAATTAAATAGTCACATAGAGTTGGATGCTTACCCCATGCCTAGGACAGATGAAGCCCTAGAGCAGCTGGGTGGGGCTAAGTATCTTACAACCGTTGATCTTACCAAGGGTTACTGGCAGGTGCCTTTGACTCCCAGTGCAAGAGGGAAGTCAGCCTTTGTGACTCCTTTTGGCTTGTATGAGTTTACAAAGATGCCCTTTGGGATGAAGAATGCCCCAGCAACTTTCCAGAGACTAGTAGGTCATATCCTAGAAGGAGCAGGAGGGTTTGCCCTTGCTTACCTAGATGATATTGCCATCTACAGCCATTCCTGGCCAGAGCACCTTCAGCATGTCAGGGAGGTGCTGAGCAGACTACAGAAGGCAGGGTTGACCATTAAGCCGAGCAAATGTCAGGTGGGTATGGTAGAGGTCTCCTACCTGGGACATAGAGTGGGGAGTGTAAGATAAGGCCAGAACCTACCAAAGTGGAAGCCATTCAGGCATGGCCTGCACCTGTTATTAAAAAGTAGGTGAGAGCATTTTTAGGGATAGCAAGGTACTACAGAATGTTCATCCCCAATTATAGTACCATAGTTGCTCCCTTCACAGACCTGACAAGGAAGAACAGAACAGATAAGATAGCATGGACCCCAGCATGTGATCAGGCATTCCAGATGCTTAAAGAAGCTTTGGGAGGACCCCTTGTGTTAACCAATCCAGATTACAGCAAAGAATTTGTTGTGCAGGTGGATGCTTCAGACCATGGGGTGGGGGCTGTACTTAGCCAGATTTCTACAGAGGGAGAAGAGCACCCAGTGGTTTATCTCAGTTGTAGGCTCCAACCCAGGGAGGAATGCTATGCAGCTGTAGAAAAGGAATGTCTAGCCATAGTGTGGGCACTGCAGAAACTTCAGCCTTATCTGTATGGAAGGAAATTCACTGTTATGACAGATCACAACCGCCTAACAGGGTTAAACAGAGCCAGCTAGCAAAATGCCAAGTTGCTAAGATGGAGCCTGGGGTTGCAAGCATATGATATGTCAGTGCAGCACTACAGTGGGAGTAGCAATGCCAATGCAGATGGGCTCTCAAGACAGGGAGTGGGGTAGGTATACTCAGATAGACCTAACCCTCTCAAGCAGCGTTTCTTAAGGGTCATTTGAAAAACTAGCTTGAGTTCTCCAGGGAGGAGAGATGTGAAGGCTGCCAGCCCAGCCAGATAGAATTTTGCAGATAATTCTGTCATTTGTAAATATGAATGTAAACTACAGGCTTGTTGTCTTAAATGTAAAGAAATAGTATTACATATGGAACTGGGAAAAATGTGACAAAAGTGCACTCTACTGATCAAAGTAAAGCATGTGGTGACCCTTTAATGTAGACAGTGGTGTCGAAGGGTCTAGATGAAGAAATTCTTTCTATTGTTTTAACCAACAGTTAAATTGCTAGATTTAAACATCCAAATGTATTTTTATTGCTCTGCTTCCTGACCAGCTGCCAGATAACAAAAGGAGATGTTAAGAATGTAAATGCAGTTTCTGTAGCCTGGGAACCCAGGGAAGTGTGAAGAATGATGTAATGTGTAGCCTGGGGACCCCAGGAAAGTGTTAAGAATGATGTAATGTGAATCAGAACTGCAATTTCAATTTAAACAGACAGAACCAGAGAGGAAGAACCAGAGAGGATTAAGCATTTTTGTCTTGACCATCCAATTCATCAGAACTCTGCCTGTTTTCTTATGTAAGTTATCTTAGATTAGTGTTTTCTTTTAGAAATGGCTAGGAACTAGAAAGATTAGACTAAGTTTTTTTCTGTGATGTCAGAACTGTACTACTGAATTATTTTAAGTATTTCTCTGTGATCTCTGAACTCTTGACTAGCACTGTGTAGTAAGAAGTATTGTCTTGTGTTTTTATTATTTATTATTTAATATTTTAAAACCTTTCAACTGTGGCTGTTTTGTGTAGAGATAATTTAAGCTCTAGAGTACAGTGTATATTTATAGTGATTACTGTACCAAATCACTCCAAATAAGCCTTGACTGTTTAGTCACACTTACCAATTGGATAATAATATTGCACAGCAATAATTGGACACCCTTTTAAGGGCCTTTGAGTAGCTGATAAATATTAGCTGGGTGGTGGCAGGCGGTACTACCATATAGTCTGGGTAATAGGGGCACAGCTGGAGAACCTGTGCCAGCCTTTCCCAGGAGTGTCTGTGTGGTTGTATAAACTCTTATCTCAAAGTGTGTGTGTGTGTCAGCTACTTGGGCAGGTGCACAAAATACTGGTTGGACAGAGAGGGTGCTGGAGGTTTTAGCTTTCCCAGCTAGGCCGAGATCTGGACCCTATAGCCGTGCCAGTGGGGAGTCTTATTGGGGACCTGGAGAGCAAGGGAGCGACCAGCCCTGAACTGACTGTGATCTCTGTGTGCTCTTAAGGGAATTTGCACTTTACTGTGTGAATTTGTTATCCTTTCTTCATATATGAAACACCCTCTCTGGTGTTAGTGGTGAGGATTGAGGCTCCTTGATTTCTGGGCCAGGGCATGGGCGTCACAGAGATGACAGCAGCATGGGCTAGCAATGCATGCAGCTTATCTTGGCCTTACTAACACATTAAGTACTATT
This sequence comes from Protopterus annectens, assembly GCF_019279795.1. Lineage (NCBI taxonomy): Eukaryota > Metazoa > Chordata > Ceratodontiformes > Protopteridae > Protopterus > Protopterus annectens. The sequence goes on from NC_056735.1 coordinate 1,152,219,377, forward strand.
CCACATCAGGAAATAGCTGACACATTAGTAGGATTAATTGTTGATTGCTACTAATTAAATCCGTAAAACACTAGTTAAACAACAAGACCTAGCATGTCAGTGGGGGGGGGTCCTTGCCTGTGGTTTCTCAGAGCACTCTGTACTTGGGCTGCTACTTCTTAGACACAAAAGTGGGAAATAGACTATAGATTAACATGTATTCTGATGAATGCCAACTGGTTAGCATAACAATTTCATTAAAAAGATGCTAAAGTTTTTGAAGATTGTCTACAAAAAAAATCACACTAGGTTTAGTAATAATCACTACATATAATTGTGAGACTTGGCAAAAAGGAATAAATTATAACTGCAGAACAAATGACTAAGTCATAAAAAAATTACACCATTATTAAATATGTATGAACAATATTAGACAATTTAAGCTTTGACCAGTGGAATCTAGTAAAGATAGCAAAGTTTATTATGTATCCCATCTAATTCTAAGGGTATGTCGTTTTACTGCACCAAGATCATTGTATCAATTCATACCTCAAGCCAGTTATTGGATACAGCACTGTGATTTGTATCATTTAAAACATCCAACTAAATGAACTAGAAAATCTATAATGATTCCTTAGTAGAAACATCCTAGGACTAGAAACTTAAAACTATTTAGAAATGCTTTAGGAAATGCCATGATATTCTGTTCCTTCTTTAAACCTGACTTAGAATTGGCCCCTGTCTGCCCTGAAAGGCAATGTTGTTTTCAATTCTATTTGAAAGTCTACGTCTAGAATACAGCTTTGGAAATCTAACATACTATCATGGAACCTAATATTAAAGCATCAGTGATACGAAAAATGACATTATATAACTCATTCAAGTATGGAATATGCTTACCCTTACTATCAGTAGAAGTGAGTTGCTCATTTCTTTCAGAAAAAAAAATAATTTATAAAACTGAGAAGTAGAAAATGTGAATATGCATTTACAGTGGTCAAACCTCTTGAAAGTCTGTAAGCTTGACAATCAAACTTTCAGCCCTAAGAACCTATTATTCCTGGGAGCAGTGACTAATTACTACAAGCTGTATGGCACATTTTTATTTTTTGTATTTATTTATTTGTTTGTTTGTAGGTTTGTTTATTCAATTATTTATGTATATTTTAATCAAGGCAGAGCACTGACCTCAATGGACTGTTTACAGGTTCAGCCAGGAATATAAACCACAACAATACAATTTGCCCATTACAGAGATAACAGAAGAAATCAAACAAGAACTGCCCTACAGCTATGTGCAACATCCTAAATACTGAGCCAAGTTGCACTGTAATAACACATTTAGTGCAGTGAGAGCTAAGAGTGAAAGTTGTAAAGTGGAGTCAGATTAAAGGGGGGGGGGCTTGTCATCGTGGGACATGGTGAGGTGCTGCAAAGAAAGAATAAGTGAAAGAGAAGGTGGGATAAATGAAAACATCAAAAGAAGTTAGAAGTGGGCCTGCCTGTTATAAATTATGAGGTAGAAATACATGGAAGAGAGAAAAGGTCCTAAAGGGTTGTCAAAAGGAGGCCAAGTGATACCACAGTCTGGAAAGCTTGTACAACTGGACTGTTTGATTAGGTGACTTTTAGTTCTGAGTGAATGTTGCTGAAGGATAAGGTGGATCTAATTGTGTTAGAACTAGACTGTGACGTAAGAGCTGAAATTGAGAAGGAATATCCTGTTGACTGCAGTTTCTTCTGTGGGGCTTGAAAGTTATGGGCTATTGCCGACAGTATTTCTAAATTAAGTAGGGAGGGGACTTTCTGATGTAACCTACATGAAAAAGGAGGAATGACTCTAGGGGCTGAGTAGCTTGGATATGTGTTCCTAGGAAATTACAGCTTCTGTACTGAGCTTTGAACCATTTAACATTGAAGTTGGTAATGCAGTGGTGTCATCTGAGTTGGGAGGAAGAAATTAACCTGCAAATGTTATTTGAAGTGGTTTGAATAGAAGACAGGCTCTTTTATAAAGTAAAATCCATCAGAGAAGGCTCTTTTATAAAGTGAAAGTCATCAGGGAAGTCAGTATTTCAGCTGTGGAAGGAGTACACCCTTACCTATGGCTGATCTGGCAATTCAAGATAGAAATTGGTAACTTTTTTGGCCCAGAAAAGAATGTGTTTAGCCTTTATAATTTACTTGCTGGTAATGTTGGAAGTTTAGAATCCCCATCTACTCATATTCCTAGGTACCTGAAGTGTTCTACTACATGGTTAATGCATTACTGAATATGATAGATTAGTAGGTTATATTCAACTTCTGTTTTAATTTTAGAAGGTCTGATGCCTGCTATGTAAACTACTATGTTGTCAGTGTAGAGACAAACTGGAAGTTAGTGAAAGTTATGGGGAGTTTATTAATGAATATGGGGAATAGTAAAGGTGATAGCAATGAGCACTGAGGTACCCTTTGATTAGGTGGATTAAAGCAGAGGAGATGGTGTCAGTTCAGACCCTGAATTATCACTTTTGTGGGAAAGAGTTAAATCATTCAAATGCCCTGGGAATGATTTCAGAAGTGCTACTAGAAAGAGTTTGTGTATTGTTGAACTGAAGGCTTTATTGAGGTCAATGGACAGAGCACCTGTCAGTGCCAAAGACTGGTCATTGTATGACAGAACAGTAATCTGAGTGACAAATAAGATGACAGCAGTTATTCTTTTTTATAAACTCCACATGCTCATGGAACAATAGCTTTTTTGACCGTGGAAGCATATCTAAGAAGTCCACACTCTGAAGAGTGTGAAACAGGAATGCAAGAGGTGATCAGACTATACACTAGAGTTATGTCCAGGGATGGGTAAAAATGCTTTGAACTCATGAGTTGTGCAAATGTGAGAAATATTTGTTTGCTGGCCATGTATATGGCCACCAAACTGAATCTTTGGAAATGGCCCATCATGTGATGGTGAGTCGAGGGTATTCACCTAGGCACTCATAGGGCATACTCTGATGGTATTCAGTGTTAGTATAAGTAATTACAGGTGTCCAAAGGCACCCCCAATAAACTGTGGTGCCTACAGTTGGTATTAACATGCAGTTGTCTACATGTGCATAATGAGAATTTTATCTTACTTTTAGCAAAGCTGTCGTGGGACCATCCTATGTGTTTTTGCTTACCACTGTGTTGCTGAATTGCAGGTCTGGAAGCCACAACCATCATCCACTGGGCAATGAGTGCAGAGACTTCATACATACACAGTAAGCACATTATTATAAATGGGAGTGCATAAAGTGTAAACACTGGCTGATGTACCAAGCATCAATCTATCCATCTGGACAGGATGAGTTTACATAAAGGGTGATGTCATAGTATGAACAAAAAATGACTGACTTTAACAACTGACTTCATTTCTGGTGTCATTCCAGGGGGATTCCATATCTGTTAGCGTTGAAGGACATGGTAAACAAACCACATAGCTTTGCCAAAGATGGCCTGCACCTGTACCAGCCCCCTTAGAGCCTTTTTTAGGCAATGCCAAAGTGATAAACCTACCAAAGTAGCCAATAAAACTCAAAGAAATCTAAAGGTGTTACTGCTCAATGCTAGGAGTCATAACAAGAAACTCCACACATTACAATATCTTCTCACGCTTGAGAATACAGACATCTGTGCCATTACTGCAATATGGTTTAAAGCCATAGAAAGCACTTCAGCAGAGCAAGGCTAAAGTGCCTTCCACACAATTAGATCATCAGCCACACAGAGAGCATAATTATCTGATAATATTGTCCATACAGACAGGATGAGAGTACATAAAATGCTTGGCAATGCTGTTCATACAGACAGACTGAGAATGCAAAAGTACCTGGTAATACTGCTTATATAGATAGGGTGAGAGTGCATACACTGCCTGGTAATACTGTCCATACAGATGAGAGTGCGTACAGTACCTGGTAATAGCATACAAATAAAAAGGGTGAGAGTCCATAAGTAACTGGAAATATTGTGCACACAGACAGGGTGAGAGCACATAAATATCTACTCATACTGCCATACAGACAATGTAAGAGTGAATAAGTACCTGGCACTACTGCCCATACAGACAAAGTAAGAAGACACAAAGTACCGGTTAATACTGTTGATAACGGCAGAGCAAGACTGCTTAATTATGTGGTAATAGAGACATGCATGAATGGGCGTACCTTCTTTGAAGGTTGTGCATCAGGCCTGGCAAGCCAGTATGTAAAAATCAACTGCCAATCATTAGCTGACCGGAGTTCCGCTGTGGCAGCCCCTAACCGGGAAAAGCCGAAAGACACACACACACTGTCCATATGGGCAGGGTGAGAATGCTTAAGTACCTGGTAGTAATGTCTACACAGACAGCATACAGACAGAGTGAGAGCCTTTAAAGTGCCTGGTATTACTGTCCATACAGTCACTGTGAGAGTATCTAAAATGCCAGGTAAAACTGTCCATAAAAACAGGGTTTGAATCCATAATATTTCTAGCACCTGTTCAGTGTGCAGAGATTGCTCTGCTGCATGCAGTGCAATGTTAGCTGTACAGACAGAATGAGAGTATATAAAGTACATGGCATTGATCCATTATATCTTGACTGCTAATCTGTGCACAAAACTATATGTATCTGTGGTTGCGTAGAAGTGCATAAAACACACTGCCTCTATCATTTTGCTGATGTGGGCAGTGCGTTATCTGTGTGGGCAAGGTGAGAGTTGGAAGTGGATGGTGTATACATTTATTGTGATAGGCACATTGCTGTAGAAGCATGTCACAACAGAAAATGCACATCAAAATCAAGCTCCAGAAATTAGTATAAATAAAGTTAAGAATGCAAAAATGTTAATAGAAACACACTGGCATAAAAATGTAAGTGGGCAAGCTCTTTGAAACCCCTAAAGCTATGCACATCTAAATATAATGACTGTGAGGTCATTTAACCATGGACTGATACAATACTCATATACTTTTTAGAAACAGAAGATATTGTCAGCTTATTGTCATGTGGCATCTGTTCTTTGATGGAGAATTTGGCACTGCTTGTGCAGCAACTGACACAAGTAGTAACTTAGCAACAGCAAAATAATGGAACTGGAGATTTGTGCACAAGTGAATCTGAAAGACCGATTTGAGAGACAACTTCATGGTCAGATGTTCCCCACTCTACTGGACAAGGGGAGGAATTGGCTAGAGGTATGTCAGCTGAAACTATACCTTGTTTAAAAGCATGGTTTTGGAAAATGTAAGTGTAACAAATTTGACTCATGCTAAAGGACGATCACTATCTACTCAATTAATTCAGTTTGAGAAAAAAGAAAAAATACAGAAGTTTGCAGATCAAGAATAGTTATTTCAGGTAGTTTATTAAGTTAAACTTATTGCTAGGAAGTATACTAATGGATCAACCAAATGCAGTGATTTGCATCGAGAATTGCTGGCATTATTTGACAGACATAGATATGAACTTATGGAGGTATCAGTTAAGGCAATTAATAAGGACACGGAGAAGTTAATTATGGAGATTTCAGTCCTAGATGAATCTTTTACCTAGGATTCATTATTTGACAACAGCACAATTAAAAATGCAGAGGTTTTTCAAAAAGTTGATGTCCACTGTATTAGTAGTAGTAGTAATAATAATAATAATAATAATAATAATAATAATAATAATAATATGGCTAGAAAAATTTAAAAAATTGAATCCAATAATGGACAATATGAGTCTCCAACAGCCTACTCTGCACTGAGTAGCTTAAGCAGTCATAAAAAACAGTCATTATGTCTAGAGGGATAATTCCAATAATTCCAGTGATGTTGAAGCCTCTTACTCCATGGATGACCCTTTGCATTTTTCACCCCTTCAAAGTTTGTAAAGAATTATCAATAAGAAATTCACAGGGCAGGGTATTCAACTCAAACCCAACAGGAATATTATTTTCAGATGGAGCAACCAAATTGTCAATGGGGTCATGTGGGAGGGGGCAAGAACAACAGGAAGTAAACATCTAGGATAGGATAAATGAAATTCATGATGATGCTGTTATTACACATATAAAAAATCACTTTAAACTATTTAATTACAGTTGACATGAGGTAGATTTTGAAAACTATTTTAAATTATTTGAGCTTGAATTTAGCTTTGTTCTGACCACACATACTCAGACTTGTTGGGCTTTACATTGGTTAAAGCTAAATATAGGGATGCTTTTCATGAACAAAATGGTGAAGTGAAAGGGGAGGATTGAATTTGGGTCATTGACTCATAAAAGTATGTTAAATCTTCCTCTACATCCCATTATTAATCTTTTTGAAAGGTTTATATGAAAATGAAATAACAGAGTTTTTGAAAAAATGTATGACTGTGGAGAGATGTCTTTCAGATATACTAAAAAAGGACAAAAGTATTAGACTGATGAAGCCAGATAAAGGCAGGGGCTGGTGATAATGGATATTTTGGCTTATGGAAGTAAAAAATCTTTGATTTTAAATGACACCCAACTTTATAGTAAGGTGTCCAAAAATAAAGTTAACATTCACTATAATAATATCAATGTGGTTTTATATGATTTATTTGCACAACAGATTACAGCAGGGATATTTATATTTTTAAATAGATCAATCTGTCATGCTCACAAGTTTTGGAAACCTGAAGGTGCATAAAAATATTTTAGTTTCACCACAATGTCCAATCATTGATTCTTAGCGATCCAAGACTCAATATTTGCATATGAAGCAATGTTTACATATGTCAGGTGATTCCTCACATTTTGAATCCGCCTTCGTTGAAGGTTGGGTGTCGAGCTGGCACCTCGGCACCTGTAAAAAATCTACTGCCAATCATTAGCGGACCGGAGTTCTGCTGTGGCGACCCCTAACTGGGAAAAGCTGAAAGAAGAAGAAGAAGAAGATTAATAATGACTTGTGTCAGGATAACTTATATTTGGTTACTATAGATACAGTTTATGTATTTACTTGTATTCCACACACCATTGGTATAGAATGGTTTAATGAGACAATTACTGAGTATGAATTTATATCCAGTTAAGAGATAAATATATTTGGACAACTGTTGGAAAGGGGTCATTACAATAGTTATATATACTATGAAGGTGAATATTTTCACCAAACATTACATTAGCTATTGAAGACTGCCTGCACCCTGATGAATGCCAGTATTGTCATGCTTTACAAGAAACATAATTATATGTTGAACTAAATTTTGCCAGATGTTGAAAGTCTTATTTTTAGTTCGTGGATAATATTTCTATAATATGGTCTGAAAATGAGGAACAAGTAAAAGATTTTTTTTTAAATATTTGCATACCACTACCGATATTTTTTAATTTGCATATACTATTTCTAAATAAGTTATTGCAAAATCTTTTATTTCTAATATTTTAGAAGGCCTACATTTTCCATTTTCTATTTCCATGTTGATGGCTGTAATCCATTCAGCCAGAAATAAGAAATTATTTAGTAAAGGGACAAATGGCACATCTGGTCAACATGCTTTCCAAATGTAATAGTTTGTTGACTCTAATGGACAAATTAAGAGAAATGTTTATATAATGAGATTATCCAAAAGTATTAACTAATTAAATATAATAGGAACTTATTAATAAAAGAAAATATTTTCTACCCCTTTGTTGGTTAAGGGGGCAACCAATGCCATTTTAAGAAAGAATAAGAAGAATTTTCCTAAGGCTATATCTATCAGATTCAGTAAGGACAGTGAATTTATTTAAAAAATGAAACGGGAATTGGAAAGTTTTTTTTTTCAAATTTTGTGAACATGAAAGGACTCTGATGAAAAATATATGAACATGAGTATGATATAAAGAAGAAAGACAGGAACAATGGTTTAAGTAAACGTGTAGAAATGTGTCCTTTCTTCAAGAAATTCTCTTTTTGTACAGGAAAAAATTAATTATAATCCAAAGGGTGGTCTTTGGAAAAGAAAAACTGAATGTAAGTATTTGATCTGGCTCTTAAGACTCGTTGTTGATACACCTCCTGATATTAATGACAACATTTCTATTTTTATTTTTATTTTTATTTTAATAAGGCCAGCAACATAGTTATGAAATATTAATAGTATATTATTTAAAATTCATTTATTAAATAGATTATGATTGTATGATCTATATGTTGAATGTACACCTATACGATCTATGTATGTTCCCTCCCTACAAACCTCTTCTCTCAAATTGCACTCTACTAGCCAGTGATTCTCTGTACTGGCCCCAAAACTATGGCAGTCACTTCTTCCTGATTTAACAAATCACACAAAGTACTCCCTGTTCAGACCACAGTTCAAGGAATACTTCATAAAACAGTTTGAATGTAAGAGTCCATCTAAAGGGCATGACACACAAACTGATAACTGCAACAGTATGGTACTTTTACCTCCCATATACCCGTTCCACCAGATTAACGCTCTCATCGTAAACTGTGATTCAGTTTAACAGCATTACTGCCCTAAACCCACTACATGTATAATCTAATGCCCATTTTCATCCTACTGGTCTTTATTAACTTTCCTAACCTAGTAAGTACTATCTGTATCTCCACCACTTCTATGTCTCCTACTTTTAACTCTATTCTACCTTTTCTATTCCAATTATCTCACTGTAAATATACTTAGTTTTTTAGATCTTTTATGTATATATGCATTGTTTGTCAGACTGTAAGTGATTACTCATACATGTAAGTCATTATTGTTTGTATACTATGATGTAGCTGGGGTTTAGCCTATAATTGGTTATTGCTTGATCAGTCTTCTACCTCAGTAAACAAATGTAAATAAATAAATATTAATGGTTTTAATACATATATAATGATGTTTTGATATAATTTATCGTTTGTTTATAATGTGCTTTTTTTTGGGAACAAAATATATTGTTAATTGATTGTCATGTGATATCTTTTGGCTATTGGGAGGGTATTTTAACTTTTCCATTCTGTTACATGTTGGCTCTAAAGGAGTCAGTTTTAAAACAAAAGTGTTAAACAAATAAATAATTTTGAAGACCAGATTTGGTTCATACAGCCTCTGTTGTCTGTTTTTGATTTATGGATAGTAGCTGCATTCACTGCTAATTTTGATTCTTGGTATTCATTTGCTACCAATATTTAGTGAAATCAAGAATTAATTAAGTTGTTATACGTGGCAACATGGAAGTTGATTATTTCATCATAACAAATTGGCACTCAGTGGTTGTACCACTAAAGAAATGACAAGCTCCCTATACTATATGCATTGCTGGGGAGAGTAATTATGTTGCATGGTATCTTGCCAGGGCACATCACCTGCTATGCCAAGCATGATGTTGCTAGTGTGTGTGTGTGTGTGTGTGTGTGTGTGTGTGTGTGTGTATATATATATATATATATATATATATATATATATATATATATATACATGTGGTATTGCTTACACATGGCATCCTTCACAATCGATTGTGCACTGCATGACTAGACTGACTAAGTTCTGGGTATACTTGTTGATGTGTTACGCTCCTGTGCCATACATGTCTGTATGACAGCAATGGCACATTGCTAATGCTCTTTGCATTATATGGTATTTATTTGTGCAAACGATATCACAGAACCATTCACTTCACTATCATTCTCACCATGCTACAGTATTTTTCACATTTCATGTGAAGGGCATGTATTGGTGTATGGAGATGTTCCTCATCAAGGTCCATCATGATATTTTTCATTTGTCAGGTGAAGGCCCCATACTTGTTTTTGGGGCTATATTCCATCAATGCTGAACATGCTATTTGTAATATGTCAGGTGAAGGTCATATACTACTGAACAAAGATGTACATCTATTAATATATCCTGATAAGTCATGTTAAAATTTACAGATTTGTGTTACCATACATGATTCACCATCATATTCTGTTTTCAATGTGATGTTCCTATGTGTATGTGAACAAACCTTTGCAAATACATACAACAGTAGCTTTATGGCCATGTTTGGTACAATGTCTAAACACAATGTATATCTGCATACTACCATCTGATTGTCACTGTGAAACATGGTGATGGTTATTTCATGTTTGCCCTATGATGTAACCTGTAAAATTTTGTCAGTCATACATTACCATGTGTTTTATTCATGTATTGTCATGTATTGGTCAGCTGCATCCATGCATGTCAGTTAGCCATTTTTTTTTTTATTTTGTTTGTTTGTTAACTGGGTAAGCAAACTGGACAGAAATGTCCCTTTTCAGGGGTAACTCAGGAGCACTGTCTAATTAAGTGACTTTCTTTGTCACACATTTAAATTAAATGCAGGCTGAGGGACTCGAGTCTGTGTTCAGCTATCAAAAACACCGATCTTCAAATGGCTAAATATCGTACATTAAAACATCTAAATGGAAAATTGGCGAACATGTATAACTTCAAAAATACATTGATCAAATAGCCGTAGTTGGCCAGCATCGCAAACACAACCAACCAAGGTGGGATGGGGGCTTTGCTACCACACCGCCCAATGGGGGGATGTACCCCCACCCCCCCAACTATATATACCAACTCCAAAATCGCACTACAGTGTGGAATAGGGCAAATTTAAAAGGTTTCATTCACTTACCTTATGCATCGCATTACTACCTAGCTATTGGTCAACTATGGCCATTCGATTAATTTATTTTTGAAGTTATACATGTTAGGTAATTTTCTGTTTACATGTATTACATACTATATTTAGCCATTTGATGATCTGTTTTTTTGATAGCCGAACATGGACCTTAAGGACTCAAACCCTAAACTACAAGAAACAGCTTAACAGCTCCAAGCATTAACTGTATGTTGTATGTAGTTTCCATATCAGAATACACTTTAAATAGCCATGAGCAGGCTATGATTCAATGTTGTTTCTCAGTATTTATGGCCTTCTGATTGGCAGGAGGATGAATATGATTGACAATCAGATTAGGCACAGCACAAGGTGGTCTTATGGTTGGTGGTCAAACAGGCCATGGGGTGAGTGCTCACTCCTCTTTGCAACATGTGACACTGGTGATGCATTAGATGTAGTGCCATGAGGGCATCATGTCCATGCATGCCACATATTAGGTGATGTTAATGAGGCTATATGACACTTAGTCTGTGAGGCAGACAATTCACAGTTGTTCTAGGAAAAACAGAATAAGGAAATGCTTCTGATGGGGCCAGTACTCAAAGTAAGTATTCTCCACCTCCTCTGCATAGATTTGCTTGCACAGTAATTTTTTTGATGTGGAGCTCATGTTACTGGGAATCTCTATGGGATTTGTTATATCTACTGTTGGGGACATGGCCTCTTACACACTCACCATCCTGAACTATCCAATCTCTTATGCTGCTGACACAGTCTCCACTCACTCCTGGGGGGTTAGTAATCCATATCATGTGCCAGTTGATCCTGCTACTGTACCTCATAAGAACATAGGAACAATAGTAATTTAGAGATCATGATATGAGACACCTAGCCACATGCAGCTTTATGTGGAAAAAAGTTTGTACCTCCCCTTTCAAGTATGTAATACTACTCACTCCTCAAACTGAGCAGAGCTGTACACGACAATCCTTGTGTAAATTTGTGTCGACCTATCTGATCATCCAAACTACCCTTAAATGCAGACAAAGTAGCACTTTGTTTGACATATAGTGGTAACTTAATCCATAGGATGGGAATATATTACGTTAGAAACCAATCTCTCCAGTGAGACTTGTTTATTTGTTGGTATAGATAGGCCCCTATTGCAGGTGTTTGTAGAGTCACTAGTTTTGTAAAGGAATAGAAGATCAAATAGGATTGGGTCTGTCATGGCTTGAAAAGTGAGACACAGTTCAACTCAGGTCTGCCTATAGGCTACTGAGTATAAAGAGAGCTACGCTAATCTTCTTCAATAGTTGAAGGACTTAAGCTGTTGAATTTTCTTGGTGAGGTATCTTTAGTGCCTTTCTGCTTGAGCAAAATGCTTTGATTTATACTAACCAAAGGGGGGCATTTGTTCAAGGATGGGTCTGAACATAACAAAGGGGCACTGTAGTCAATGATGATTCTGATAAAGGAAGAACATAGTGGCAGGATGAGTTGTGTAGATCTTGAAGATATTTCTTTATAAATTAACCTAGACAGAAGGATTTCCTGACTATAATAGAAACACGCTGAATGCATGAGAGAAGGAGAATTGCCCACATAAGTACCTAGGTCTTTCATAACCACATCTATCAGAAGAGGAATACTATTTATAACATATGTGGTAGGAACAGATTTGTTTTGCCAAATGCTGTTGTGCTGCATTATTTGCACTTAACTTGAGACCATTTTCAGTACACCACATAGGTGTGCATTCCATTCCTTGCTGGAGCTGTTTAGTATCAGTGAATAAGTGGATAACAATGCACAGCATGCAGTTATCAATAAACTTGGTTAACCACACTTCTGGGATACTTGACTAGTTGCCTGTAAAATAAATGCCAAACAGAAGGGTGGTCCAGAACTGATCTCTGTGGTACCCCACTAGTTACATTTTTAAATTCAGGGAGGGTACCAGCAAATTTTCCAACCTGAGTTGTGTCACAAACCTTGGCCAGATCAATATAAGCAGTGTATGCCGAGTGATCACTGGGCATATCTTCTGTAAACATTTCAAAGACGCTTACTAGGTTCAGGAGAAAGGAGCAGTCCTTCACAAACCCAGACTGATTGTAGTATATGTCAGTTAAGTTTCCTGTGCCTGCTTACATTAATTCTGCTATGATACATTCTATGGCTTTGCATATCAGACTGGTGAGGCTGATACTTGCCTGGATCTGTAGAGGGGGCAACCATAGTGTAGGGAATCACAGTGGCTGCTCTCCAGGCAGCAATCACAACCCATGTGGATAGGCTAAGACTGAACAGTTTAAGTAGAGGCTTACAGTGTCCACTTTCTTTACTATCATAGGAGGTAAAGCAAGATGCATGCTTCTAGGAGATGTTTGACTAGGAGCAAAGCCAATGAGAACAGCCGAAGAAGGAAATGCCAGAGGTTACCAAGCAACATACATCTAAGGAGGGCTCAGAATAAGGAATTAAATAAAAAGAGGATCCTCTCTGTGTTGCTCTATATGCTTAACTAATAGTTATTTTGATGCTGAATATCATCAGCTTTATTTATGTGTTATTACATCTGCATTGATATGTTTCTTGTATATGTGTCTTGTGAATTCTATGATTACATATGTAACTTTGTGAGTTGTGTGTGTTTATAGTGTTGTATCTTATTTTATTTTTATTTATTTTATTTTACATTTGTTGACCAGGCTAGTCCAACTGGATATATGTCCATTTTCAGCAGAGGCCCGGGGAGAAAAGCTCCACATCAAAAAACATTAATTGTAATCAATAGAACAAGCTTGTATTGATATACTGGTTAGTTTGCCATGTAAGTCATACATTCATATATCTGTGCTGGGTAGAAATACTTTTTAATGTTCGGGTTTTAATGTCATAGGCTGGTTCATGTGCATGCTGGGTTATGTTGTTATGTTGTAACTAGTGCAGGTTGTAGGGTTGTATACCACATTGATATGCTTGTGTCCTCTCATGTTTTGCATTTAAATATCTAAATCACTTTGTATTCATCTCTTATATATATATATATATATATATATATATATATATATATATATATATATATATATATATATACATATATATATATATATATATATATATATATATATGTATATATATGGTACACTTCATCAACCACATTTTCTACCTACAAATTTATAAAAATGTGATCAATAGTAAAGTATATAGGTTCATAGGTGTGTACTAGGCTAATGACCCTGGAGCCTTTACAAGCCTAGCCCATAGGATTACACTGGCATCATGCCACCCAACCTTAGTTCCCAGTGCCTCTGTCGAGTAGAGCCACTGGAGTGATCCCCGGGGTGAATTTTCTATTTCCCATCCACACATCAAGATTTCTCTTGAAGAGGGCCAGTGAGGTGCTCTGTTTGACATGTATGGGAAGTCTATTCCAGAGCATGGACAGTCTCTGGGTTATGAACCTGTCCCCTCCAGCTTGCTCTGTTGATTGTGGTAATGAGGTTGAGGTCTCTGGAGTGTGTGGTGCGGAGGGACTGTGATTTCTTTAGATGTAGCATTTCTAACAGAGTTGGGTCAGACATGGGTTTCTAAGTCAAGCAGAGATCGCCTCTTAGTAGGCGATACGAGACAGAGAATAGTTGGAGTTTTTTTAGTCTGTCTATATAGGACAAGTGTTTAAGGCTTAGGATCCTCTTTGTGTGGTACTTTTGTGGCCTCTCCAGTTGTTGCATTTGTCTAGTGAGGGACATGCCAAATGGGGCATTGTACTCGATGATTGGCCTAATGAGGTTTTATACAGACGTCATAGCTGCCTCTGTTTTGGAGGAATGTTCTGAATTTTTCAGCTTGATTTTTCCCCATGCATAGAATGCCCTTATTTTTGGAGGTATGGAGGTATGTCTCTTTTTTCAGGAAGAGTTAAGTGCTATTTGCTATTCATACTGTATGCTAATTAGATACCCCGAATTTCAACTGGATGTTCTTACTTTTCAAGGGCCTTTGTTCCTGTTTTTATTGTCTGCAGGTTGACAGGCATGATTTTTATGAGACAAAATATCGAGTACCTTCACTGCAGGAGGCTACCATTCTGCAGTCCTGCAATTAATATAATCAACCCCAGGCTGCCACATTATTGGGATAAGGACAAATTCCCAACGTAGTGTCCACTTCTTAATCCAGTGTTGTGACATTTCAATAAAATGTAAGGAAGGTGGAAACTGACCAAATGTCCATCAGCATACTTCCATCTGTCCAGATTTTCACAGAAAATCTATGTTTTTGCCTCATATTTTTGGTCAGTAATTTTCCTTTAACGGGGCAACAGCTTTCTGGGCCTGGATTTGCATTTACGGAAAAGTACCATGCTTCGCAATGAGACGTGAGCTTGAGATGAACTGCATTAAAAAAATAGTTTCGTTCTTGCGTTACTGTACTGTTTGATTACTTTAAAGTTGGTCTAACTTTTGTGAATGAAGTTGGCTTGATTTCCCCAATGTTTTAGTTAAGGAATGCCGTGTTAATTGTAGAGTGTAGCTGAGATTTCCCCAATGTTTTAGTTAAGGAATGCCATGTTAATTGTAGAGTGTAGCTGAGCTACATTTCTCAAGCAATTGTGCTTTTCAGTGCATGTTACCCTGTTGTACTTGACTACGGTGCATGTTGTGCAAGGTATAGACGTCTGGCAGAGGAGTTTACCAAGCATCTCAATGCGTGTTTCAAGTTCTGAAAGTATTTATACATTGCGGTCTTGTGAAGTAGTGTATCCCCTTTTGTTAGTCGGTGAGTCTTTTTAATTTATTTCAAGTGCATGCTTTTTGCTGTTCTGCAGGTGGGAACTTGAGGGTATCGGCATGTTTTACAGGGTGTCATGCTTATGTTTTTTTGAATGATGACACATGGTTATCACTGGGACATACCACAGTGATACTTCATGTCTGTAGGGTTATACAAGGTTCATTAGTTCTGGTAAAGACTAAACGGTACTTTTCTGTGAATGGTAAAATTACAGTTTCAGCTAGGAGGTACATGTTATGGCAAAGGACTATTTATGTATCGTTACAACTTTTTATCAGGTACCCTAAGCACCTCACAGAGGTAAACAGTTAAGTCTTACTTGCTTCTGACATATTTTAAGAGTAATGTGGGCTGTACAGATAAGGTGTGAACTTCACATTACAATAGAGCCGGAGTTTATAGCAGTGTAACAACTCAAGTGCTTGTATTTTGCAGTTATGTATTTGATGAGCGATAGATAAAGCACGATGCTATTGACCTGTGCGCACTTGAAATTCAGCTACTTTTCCATTAACGCAAATCCAGGCCCAGAAAGCTGTTGCCCCATTAATGGAACAGTACCTTTTGGTCTGTTTCTCCTAAAATAGTGGTTTTCTGGCAAATATCTAGCAAATCATTGAGGACTGAAGTCAGAATAATAGTAGACATTTGCGTTTCAGACTTCATATCTTTCAGAAAATTCATGCTAATTCAAAACCTGTCATTCTATCAACTTTCTAAGTTTATAAAAGCAATATTTAAAAAGTGTCCTTTGTCCAAATTTCTTCTTCTGAGAGGTTGAGAGGTATATCCGTCAGTGAGATGCCATGATACTGTCTGTGCTCTGCTTCACTGTGCAGGGTTCATACATGGATTTGTGTGCACATCACTCTGTTTAGTGTTGTTGAACAGTGAATTGTATCCTCTGTGGACCACTTTTCCCATGTGTTTACATGTTGTAGGACATAACATTTGCTTATGAATTCTACAAGCTTAATATTCCAAAGAGAGTACAAACAAATGTAGATCATGCAAAGCTGATGAAATATGAGGGTGACATTAAACCAATAAAACAGGTATATATTATCTGGTTCAGAATGGTCATATTTATCTAGGGTTAAGTACTGCATTTATAGCTATGTTGTGACTCATATATATTAGGGTTACCACCTGTCCCACTTTGCGAGGGACAGTCCCTCTTTGGGCAGTTGTGTCCTGATAAAAAATATTAAAAATGGCAAATGTCTTGTGATTGTAGGACATAATTATTACCTATATTTTATGTAATAGTTGCATAAAACAGTTATTCTGTATCTAAAATACCTAAATGTTATAAGAATCAGAATAAGCAACTAATATGCTACAAGAATAGGCTTTTATTTAAGCAAAAAAGTTAAGTTCTATCCTTTGTACTGACCGTGTGTATGTGTCGGCCTATAAAATCTGATGTTTGTACCAAAAATGTCCCACTTTGGCCATTTGAAAAAGTGGCAACCCTAATATAAATGACCCGTAAAGTCAGCGAATAACAGGAAAAGCAATCAAGAGTCTTCCTTTTCTCTACAAGTGTTTTACAACCCCACCCCCACAGTAAATGTTCAACTCCAATGCACTTTGCTGGCATGCAAAAACAAAGGAAAAGATTGCATGAATTTTCCAGAAATAAAATTGTGTCAATAAACCATATTCAGCAACTATTTTACTAAAACAATGAAATACACTTATCTCATCCAGTTGTAGTGAGTAGGCTGCTTTGTAAAGCTGTCACAGGCCATATTTCGTAGATATGAAATGCTTAATACATGTAGAGGTACTTTACAATTTCCTGCTGCCTTTTGTGTTTCTAAAATAGTAGGCAAGTAACTGGCTTTGAGCAGCTTGCAGGATCCCTTCACTCATAGCTGCTAACAAGTTCCCACTTCTTTGTGGGATTTTTTTTTTCATGTAACAAATGCCAGTAGGAATACAGCAATCCATTAAGATATTATATGTAATTCTGCACCTAAGGATCAAAAGTAGTTCTTAAGGCCTTTGTGAGAAGGTGTTAAAAAGTGATTACCTTACCTTATTAGTTTCAGAGAAGTTCTACATTCTAGTATCAGTTTACCATTTGAAGAAATGTCTATTAAAAAGTTATACTCACAGTGGGATTTTGGTTCAACTTAGTTTTCTGTCTTTTAGAGTGGCAGAACAGAAAGTGAAGAGGTTTGTTACCCCGCCAGGGCCTCATGCAGAGTCTAAAAATCCCAGGAAATTAAAACTTCACTTGATCTTACATTTCTGTCATTGTTGTTACAGCTTCACCACAAGCTACATGCTGAGATGTAGACAACTTCCACAGCTTTAATATAAATCAGATCCAACTTCCAGACTTAATATAAATCAGATCCAGTGTTCAGACACCTCCAACAAGCAGAATGCAGTTGCCCAGGGGCACTTCATAAAGAGGTGAGGAATGTTACTGCCCTTCTTCAGTGCTTATTCAGGTTTGCTCAAAGGTCTTATTCATGTGGTTCATGATGGGTGGGAAGGACAGTTACATACGTGGTGCAGCTGTGTTATTTAACTGTTGTTCACATACTAAATTTATTATAGCTCTGGGTAAGAGGTACAAAGTATGCATAATAAATTGTAAGCTACTGTGGTTTGGTGGTTAAAAAGGAGTTCTTAGCCAAAACTCGTTTTGGAAAACTTACAAATGTAAAATGAACTGTGAATGCTGTGACTGGTTCTTTTATTCCTCAAAGGGAATTAAAGAGTATAATTCCTATATTAAATGTAGCATTTGCTGGGTGAGCACAAAAAAGAATAAAATAATTAAGATGTGAGTGCTCACCAAACTGTAAGTGAATCTGATTCTTGGGCATTGCCTTGTTCTAAGTCACTAACCTTTGTTCAGGAAATGGCTACAGATCACAGCTGACCACAGAAGATCCATAAGGTTGTAATGGGGATCTACTCTTGTAAAGGAAAAGCTTCTCAAATTCCCCTTAACTGTTACTAGACGTTGTATAGCTGGAGCAGCCTGATACTAGTAATTACTATAACCAATACAGTGCATTCTGGGTACAGATTGAGGTGACAGAAGATAGCTGAAAATTTAATGAATTGCTATCCTGATTTAGGAAAAAAAAGGCTGCAGGACTACAATCAGCTGCTGTGTAATGAGCATCTGACAGCATTCGAAAGGAAGCAAGTTGTAAGGCTGTTATATTGTGCTATGTGTTCCTCCAGGCACCTGTCTTATAATGGCCAATTACTATCTACATGAGTAAAAACACAGAATGAATACCGGGGACGACTCAATTATACTGAACAAGATGCTCCCCTGCGCTTACTAGTTTCAGAAGCCTGACAGCTGTTGATGGCAGTGCACCTCTGAAAGAAGGACACATTCCATCTGACACTGATAAAATCAATGGGGGGAACTGGGGGGTAGATATACCCAGTGATGTGACTATTGTTATAGGGCAAGTGCATTGAAAGCAGCTGTGGTGAATAACAGCATGTATAACTGATAAGCACCTGCTTAGCTTCCTGGCTCACATTTAGTTACCATGTTATTCTTTTTGCTGTAATTGTAGTTTACCTTATAACCTGGGTCACAGCTGAAAACATTCCAGTGAAGCTGTTTGTTAACCATCTATCCACTAAACACTTTGTAAAAATGACTGTAAGAAGAGAAGCCAGTGCTTGATGTTTGTAGTCTGTATCATAGTGATTAATCTGTGCAGAAGTAAGGCCATATGAAAATGCAGTGCTGCAGTATGCTTACAAATCCTATATGCTGATCATCCTAAAGTGTGGGCTATTCATGCTAGGGGCCTCACACTACAGAACCTGGTAGCAAATAAACAAATACTTCCCATTCACTGCCAATCTGCTTTCAGCATAGGTTTGCTGGATAGATGAAACAGCAATAATCAGCAGAAAAATCCAGCTACTTTTCTACAATAATTCTGTTCGTCAGCATAATGACTGAAATATTTTCTCCAAGAGTAGGGTTACCACCTGTCCCACTTTGCGAGGGACAGTCCCTCTTTGGGCAGTTGTGTCCTGACAAAAAATATTAAAAATGGCAAATGTCCTGAGATTGTAGGACATAATTATGTTCCATATGTTATGTAATAGTTACATAAAATAATTATTTCTGTATCTAAAATACCTAAATGTTACAAGAAACAGAATAAGCAACTAAACCACTACAAGAATAAGCTTTTATTTAGGCAAAAAAGTAAAGTTCTATCCTTTGTACTGACCGTGAGTCTGTGTCGGCCTGTAAAATCTGATGTCTGTTCCGAAAATGTCCCACCTTGGCCATTTGAAAAGGTGGCAACCCTATCCAAGAGATGAGAGTTAATAATGAACATTTAAAGAATTATTGTCTTTAACGTAAAGTTCTGCTCTGACAATCATCTTTCAGAGCCAATGCTATAAGGAAATACAATCCTGCCCTACAGTAATGTAAGACATTGATGGTTCATGTGTATCAGCAATCAAGAATGTATGTGGAGACAGAGATAAGGATGAACCATATGTGTGTCTAATATAAATGCATGTGATACACACACACACACACACACACACACACACACACACACACACACACACACACACACACACACCCTAGGCATGTGTGCGTGTATCTATATATGGGTCTACTACCGGAGATCGAACTTGCACTATTTCGAAATCCGGTAGTAGATGCCCACTAACGTGAAAGGGCACATCACCGAAAGTGCATTTTCGTGAACACCACTAGAATGAACGGGCAATGTCCTCCACTGTGCTGCGGTAGTCACGGACCTTAGTTTTAGGGCTTGGGTTAAGTATAGTGGATAGCCCTACTAGCTATCCACTATCCTTAACCCAAGCCGTAACCCTAAGGTCTGTAACCATTCGCTCGTTCGTGAAAGTGCACTTTCAGTGAAGTGCACTTTCGCATTAGAGGCCATCTACTACAGGATTTCGAAATAGTGTAATTTTGATCTCTGGTAGTAGACCCATATATATATATATATATATATATATATATATATATAGATAGATAGATAAATACTAGAGCCTGTCCGTGCCCTTCTTTAATTACCTTTGGAGGCATGGACTCATAAGTTACGCAAAGTAACTATACGTAATTTCTGGGTTGTCCCATTAGGAGCGAACCAATCTGGGTGTTAATATTAGAATTATCACAGCATGACTCTCATTCTTCCCGGTTCCCCCATAATTTTTTTTTTTTTTTTTTTTGCACACGATCCCTTTTTGCACACGATCCCTATTAGTATGCGCACGGCACCACAAGGCTATTATTGGCTGACCAATTTACCTTATGTAACTACGATTGTAATATTAATGAAAATGCACACAGAACCCTGCCTGTTCACACTTTACTATTGGAAAGGAACTGCTGTTTATTTAATTGGCCTGCTAGAACTAATGTATTTAAAGGAAGTGAAAATGGTTGCTCACAGTTATGAAACATGTCTTTCTGAAGAAGTCTTGATAATAAATAAGACGAAAGTGCTAAAGTACTACAAGAGTTGTTGGTGTGATTTACTGTTCTTTGAATGCTGTTATTGTCACAAAGTTCATTTCTTAGTTTATATATACACACTGATGACGCTTTTGTAAGCGAAACCGGTCTGTGGGGCAGACTGTGTGGCAATAAACTGCTTATACACGTGTTGCCTTCCTTTGTTTGAGTGCTGGACTTTCCCTGTTTATCTATAACTATACAATACAGAAATGAAACCACATTCTCAATCTGAAGACAGTCGTTACTGACATAAAAGGTTTGTTATTTAAAAGCTGCAAAGAGGATATTCAGAAAAAACAAACATAACATGAGTAAACAGTAGTAAAGCGCACAACAAAATTACAGTGATGTAGCTCCCTGGGGATTCACATAGCACAGTCTTGCCTCAGACCATGCTGCATAATTAGTTTTGGTTGCCACCTCACAGCAAGAGGTTCTCCAGTTCGATTCTTGGCTGGGGTGCCTTCTGTGCAGAGTCTGCATGTTCTCTCTGTGGTCGTGTGGGTTTCCTCATGGTGCTCCAGTTTCTTCCCAAATCCCAAAGATATGCTGTAGGTGGATTGGACACTCTAAATTGGCCCTAGGCATAAGTGTGTGTGTGCCGTCTGTGGAAGGTTGGGCGCCGGGCTGGCAACTCGACACCGTAAAACTCCGCTGCCAATCATGAGTGGACAGGTGATCCGCTGTGGCGATCCTTAACCGGGAAAAGCTGAAAGAAGAAGAAGAAGTAGCCACAATAACAACAATAACCATGCAAGAGAACTGACCAAACTATGAGCAGTCATGTGACCTCATATGTACATCAAAGCACCCCTAAAGCACCCCTAGATGCTATATGAACATGACAGAGAGCTCATATAAGGGCACCACAGCAAAGTGCCAAAATGTTGTTATTATACAAAAGGAAGGAAATGAAGAGATAAGACAGAAATGGTGAAGAGAAAGCAGAGGAACATACAGTATGACAATGGGAAGGAAAGCATGGTGTTGGGGGAGAGAAAGATATACTTTTACAAACAAGAATAGACTGCAGAGAAAGATGGATGGGGTGACAGTGACACATAAGGTGGGCAACAGTAGACAGAGGTGCAAACTGGCAAAGAGTGGACAACTGGTGGTGGAGAATTGGACAACAAATAGGGGACAGACAGTGACACAAAAAGGCTAAAGAACACAGTGATAGAGGAGGGGAGAATGAGGAAGGCCTGCCAAGCCACCCCAGAGAGGAACCTGTCAAGAGTCCAATCACCTCAGTGGCTGACCTGATGGGTGGGCCCCACTTCAGGTGGCCTGATGGTTGGTGACAGCTGGCTGCATGATTTATCAGGCTGCATTAGGAGGTGCTTCAGGATGCTAATGCAAGCATCACTCCACAAATCTGCCTGGGTCCTTACCAGCCATATCACTTTACATCATGTGGCCTTGACATACCCCTCCACACCATGTGGCAGTGGAGGTTACCACTCAGTCCTTCCAGAGAAGCAGGCACAGGGAGTTCTGAGAGCAATCCAACACCAGGTTCAGACTGCTTGGTGGTGAGTCATTTCCCTGTGGTGCCTTTAGTTAGGGTACATGACTGATATGAAATTCAGCTGCAGACACATATGGCTTTTCAAATTCACTGCGTGCACAGAGAAACATGCAACACTATGCCCACAGCTTCAATACCTAAGTGCATGGGAGCAGAGAAAGTAGTGTATATTGTGCTTGGTGTACAGTGCATTCTTATGTAATTACAACATACAAAAGTGTGCTACAGCATGGAGGAAATATTGCATGCTGCTATAGTCAAACATATGCTCCAGTTTGTGTTTTAGCCAATGTTCCCTAGACATTGTGAAAGGGTTACCATTTCACACACACTATTAATAAACGCATTGCCCATTGTACACTGCATTTTCAATGCCAATGACATGTCCACTGGGTATCCTACTACTGATACCTGACATACTGCCTGCTGTCTCTAGGCTCCATGAGGATGACAACCATTATTTCCCTCCATGCACTTGGTTATTGTAGCTGTGGACATGGTGCTATATGCTTCTCTCTGTCTGCAGTAAATTTACAATGGCCATGTGTCTCTGCAGCCAAATTTCACTTCAGTCATGTGTCCCCAACTGAAGATATTGCAGGGAAGTGTCTCACTGTCTAACAGGCTGAACTCACTGCCATGCACCACATGGTCAGCACTGATGGGCAGCTGTGCAGCATGTTTCTCATTAGCAGTAACATGACGCACATGGTCAGTAAAGCAATGCAAAGTGGTATTTGTTCTGCCAGGCTTCCCAAATGCACACACCTTATGTGGCCACCCAGATAGGCAATTAATAGCCATGACAGGCAGCAAGGTAGCATTATACCCATTAACAGCGGTATGATTCATGTGGTTACTAGTGTGATGCAAACTGGAATATTGCACAGACAGGCTTCACAGGGTATACACCAGAGGCAACCTACCAACCAGTGAATGGGCATGACAGGTATCAGGGTAGCTCAATAACCATTAATGGTAGTGCGATGCATGTGACCAGTAGTGCAATGCAAGTTCACATTATGGCTAGGCTTCTCAGGTTCACATCTCCTATATGCCTTCTTAAGACTGTGAACAAGCAGGAATTTGTTATTTTAATCAAAAGAAAAGCACTTCACACTGTATTAAAGTTGAGTTAGCTGTATCCATGCACTCCCATTTTTTGTGTTCAATAGTTTGTTCAGTTTTTTCTCATTTTAGCAAGCAGGAATTTGTGCTATACTACAGACTAATGGTGATAATACACTGTGTTATTTGTTGGTGCAGTTCTGAGACAATTATGTTAAATAACCTCATTAGCATAATAACTGTACCACTAGACCCATTTCTTTTATTAAAATGCCATTTTGCAGGAGATTGTGTTACAGCAAGCAACACAGAGAATCAGAATATAGTAGATAACAGAGTATACTGCCATATAAGCAAACTGAAAGTAAACAGGACAATTGATAGCTGGCCTTAAGAACATGGCCATCACACAAGGGAGCATGGAAGCTTAACAGATACTGTCATGGGGGAGGGAAATGTTTGGATTAACACTGCATAGAGCAAAACAGGTGACTGGCAGGCTGGGTAATCATCCTGACAGGGCACAGGGGGACAGACAGGATAGGTTGCAGTCCTATAGAAGGAATCAGTCTCCCAGGGCAAAAGAGACTGACAGGAAAGTTTGATTTCCAACTTGTGGTGGCTCAAGTTTTTTGGGCACAAGGATCACAGTCAGGGTCAGTCACTGTCCCGGTGTGTGAGCAATGCCACCCTAAGCCATATGCACATGGATAGGCAGGCACACTACATGGGATAGTGGGTCTCCACTACATTAGGCATGTGCTGTGTTGTCTGCACATATGGGATGCATAGCACACAAGAGTAACATGCCTACAGCTGTCGCATTCTGGCACAGTGTTAGAATGGTTACTCTATATCAGCACACAGTGCAGTTGCCAGGGTTGCTTAGGACAGTAGGGTGCTGGAGACAATATGGAGGAAGTTGTTCACTGGTACTGAGTATCATGCACACACTGATCCACATGTGTGTAACCCACAGGTGGGCATTTCCTAGCATCAGACCACAGAAACAACAATATCACACTAGATCAGATGTACCTGTCATGGGCACTATTAGCTCAGATGGCAGCGAATAGTGTATCCATGTGGATGCAGGGAAAGGGTCACTATAGCCATTCTAGGAGATGGCTTTACATTGCATAGTCACATAGCAGGTTTTACATAGATTGTGCACATGCACAACATTCTGAAGATAACTTTACTGTTCATAATGTCCATGGTTTTCTTTGCTCCTGTGCATAGACAGTCTCACGAACATGGTCATTACACTTCTGTCTCTACTATGCTCATACCCCACTGGCCAGCCAATCAATGTCTCACAGTTTAATGCAGTCATGCTCCCCTGTAGCCCTACTGCAAGTGACATTTATCTATACCCATTTACAGGGTCTTGGATGCCAGCATTTAACTAGAAGGCCACAGACCAGGCCACAATAGGGTCAACTTACAAGTTCACAACATGCTACACTATCCTTTGGACAGGATATCTCCAGTCTTCTTACCACAGGACTAAACTGTTTACTCACCCAGTATTCTACCCATGGAAGCTTCACCCTATCTCTGGAGGATATGATTCCTGCCTCCCCCAAGCCTCCTAGCCATGACCCCTTTACTTATGTTCGCCCTTGTCATTGCCCCCCACTCTACCTGGACAAATGATGACGACTGTGCCCCGTCCTCCCCTCTAACCCAAGTGGGTATGCCTGATATACAGTGTAATCAATCAGTGTACTGTAATGCATAGTCTGGGTGTATTAATGAATGCACCAGTTTTATTCTGTGTTTGTTTTGTTACAGCCCACAGTTGTAAAACAGATGCTACCTTTTATTCAGTTTTGCAACATTTTGCACCCATCTCTGCCTCACATTGAGGTCCTACCTCAACATATTCCTCAGATGTTTCCTCACTGTACAAGCGTGCACATGGATTTTATAAGAAATAACTAAAATATTGAGCTGACCTACAAAACTTGATTTATACCAGGACAATTTTTGGTGATGCCTAAAAATTAAAAACATTGGAAGTGTAGTACGTGCCTTAAAGACTGTAAAGCTAACCCATTGAATGAATTCCTTTATGGTAAATGGAAAAAACCTTGTTATTCCCATGACCTCCATTTATCTACTGTATGTCTCTGATCAAGATAGTTAATCAGACTTTGCTCCCGGATTATATTGAATAAGGACTGTGTGCTAAGTGTGCTTATCTAGTTAACATATTTTTAATAATTTTAATCCTAATTACCGTTCTTGCTTACTAATGTCTTTACATGACTGTGAAATTGTAGAACCTCTTCTAATAATTAATCTTGCTTCCTTTATTTATTTTTTGCAAATAAGACTGGCAAGTTATCCCTTTTTATCTGTGAATATCTGGCTCTTACTATCTTTTCTCTTTTAGTTACATTTGCATTTGTACCAAGTCAGGACACCTTTTTGGTAAGTCCTACCTAATAATGTAATGTGGGACTGTTGTTTTAACTCTCTCTCCACCTGCAGCTCAGAAATACATTTCTTCAATTTATATTTCATTTTAACATAATTTAGTTCCTGAGTCATGTCCTGCTCAGCTACTTCAAATTTCACAAAATGTCTAAAATTCTGACTGTTAATTCTTTCACTGTTTGCAACTGTCTTCCTTTATCACATTGTATTTTGCTTTAGAGTAAATCATGTATAAAACATTGTTCCTCCAATTTTTTTTTCTTCCTATATTACTCATAGGATCATATGAATTACAAGGTAAGAAAGTCAGAGACCATTTGCTTCTTGTCTAACAACTCTCATGATGTACCTCTTATTTCTAGAAAGGCAAAGCAAGTTAATTTAGTAATAAAGAAGGCAAGTGCAATGACGATAGTAGGAATTTTAAGGAAACGTTAGAAGCAAAATGGCAATTAAGATGCAAGCACACAAAGGTAAGGGAGTTAACGGTAGGATACCTATAAACCATTTTTGAAGCTAAAGGGGCTGAGTTAACACTAACCATACATAACAAAATATAATACGCTTTAATTTTTAATTTTTTATTTTTCGTTATTATTTTTTCCATTAGTATTTTTATTAAATTAATATTTGTTTAGATATGCAGGTTCCATACATTACACTGAAAAGGGAAATTAAATGAGATTGGATACATTATTGCCCCCTTTTATTTTTGGATAGTTGTTTGTAATTGGTCCAACACTTGATATAGTGTTTAAATAGAGGTGTTTCAGTTACCTGTTTGTATCAGTCTGAAGAAGCAATATGTTTATTGTGAAAGCGCTTACCATTTTAATGTTATATAATTAAAGGCCGTTTTAAATTTTACAAACTTTACAAGTTTGATTTTTGCTTTGTTGCTTAAATGCTGGACCGTGTGTTGGATTCACTCTTTGTCTGCATTTTATTAGTCTAGTAATAAATTTGTGGATGCCTATCCAATCATCAAGGGTCATCATGAAGGATGCAGGAGTGTCATTTTACATGAAAGGACAGTTTGTTGCAAAAATAGGGCAAACAATTTTATTTATATGTTGTTGGAGATTTACATCCTTAGTTCTAGTGTTTGCGAAGTTGTTGGTCTTGGGGAAATGCAGAAGATCAAGGAGCGCCGGGTCATGAATGACACAGAATGCAAGACACAGATATCCAAGAAGGAGTCTATAAAAGATAGAGTGTAGGAACACAGCATCAAGCCTGTCTTGTTAGACAACAGTCTTTAGACCATTCATGTATAAGTAGGTACATTTGGCATCTTTCCAGCTTTGTGTTATGTTTGGATAGGTACTTGTCAGAGGAGACATTGCACTCTATAAAGACCTAAACAGAGCTGGGTGTTACTTCTTATTTTTATAATGTAATCAAAGAAAAATGTATTGCTACTATTGGCTTCAAATGCCAGTTTCAGTCTGCTCTCTGCTTTGCTCTTCACAATGAACATTTTTAGTTCTTTGCTAATCTTTAAATAGACACTTTAATGTGGGAATATTTAGATTTGTTATAGCGTTTTAGAACTTTTTGTTATAGATCTTATTTATACTAGCAAAACACAAAGATGGTTTGTTTTTAAACTTCCCATTATATTTGGTTCTAGTGAGAACTGAACAGATCTATATTCTTTTGCATTTAGGAGTAGTTCTCCATTGTGTAAGTAGCAGCTGTAGATGCATAGGGACAGGTAATATTAGAAGTAAATTTCAGGAACCTACCATAGGGCTTAACTATATTTGCCCATTTGAAATCCTTAAATTCTGAATTGTTCACTGCTTGGGGTGTTTGAGACAAACAAGAAGGTCTCCAAATTATTAATGGATTTAACCATGGACAGAGATGCTATAGGTGTGGTACAAAATGGGACTATGTTGGTAAGGACAAGGTCTAGAATATTCTGCCTAATAGTGGGCTGGGTCACTATTTTTATCTTGGTGTTCTAGGGAATTACTATTTATTAAGTCCCTGGAATCTTTAGCTATAACTAATTTTTTGATGTATAAGATACCAGTCTATTGATAGATAGTTGAAATCACCCATTACTGAAGTATTTTTTCATTATGGATAGTTAAGTAATTACATTCAAGGGGTAGCCATGGTGGTGCAGCGGTTAGCATTGCCGTCTCACAGCAAGAGGTTCTCCAGTTCGATCCTTGGCTGGGGTGCCTTCTGTGCGGAGTCTGCATGTCCTCCCTGTGGTCACGTGGGTTTCCTCCGGGTACTCCAGTTTCCTCCCACATCCCAAAGACATGCTGCAGGTGGATTGGACACTCTAAATTGGCCCTAGGTGTGAGTGTGTGTGTGTGTGTGTGTGTGTGTGTGTGTGTGTGTGTGTGTGTGCCTTCTGTGGAAGGTTGGGTGCCAGGCTGGCAACTCAACACCGTAAAACTCCACAGCCAATCATGAGTGGACGGGTGATCCTCTGTGGCGACCCCTAACCGGGAAAAGCCAAAAGAAGAAGAAGAAGTAATTACATTCAAGAATCGCTTGTAGTCACTTGAGCACACAGAATGTGTTCTAAACTAGGCTATAAATTAATAATTTGTTTTGTTTTGGTTAGGTTAAGTTGGATTTCAATGAGTTTGGTTTCTGGGTGTCTGAAAATCTGCCTAGAGTTGATACAGTGACTGACAAATATGGCTTTGTGTCACGTGAATGGAGGAGTGCAACAGTAATCCCCCTTAATAAGGGAGGAACTTCAAAATATCCTGGAAACTACAGGCCCATTAGTCTGACTAGTCTTATTTGTAAAGGTATGGAAATTATCGACAAGGACATAGGAAACATCCAGACACTGGATCCATCTCAGTTTGCCTTTGTCAAAGGAAGGTTATGTTTACTGAATCTGGTGGACTTTTTGAAAGGTCACTAAGGCAAGTTGATTGAATAATTCGGCATGCTGCCTACCTAGATCTGCCTAAAGCATTTGATACAATACGCCACTCGATCATCATTAATGAACTTACTGAACTAGGTATAAACCCCTTTATAACATGCTAGATAGCTAGCTGGCTCACTAATAAGACTCAGAAGGTTAGAACTGGTAAGACCACCTCCACAAAGAGGCCATTCACCAGTGGAGTTCCCCAGGGCTCTGTGCTAGGCCCACTTCCTCTTTGGCATCTACTTCTTGGATGTCAAAGCCAAGTCAAAGGCCTCTGACAAACCAAGTTAACAGATGACTGCAAAGTGAGAGCAGTCATTGAAACCCCCAAAAACGAGAACACCCTTCAGAAAGATCTAGCACAGGCAAATGCTTGGTGCCTTACCATGGCTTAAAACTCACTACAAAGAAAGGCATTATAGTACCTTTTCAGAAGCTGAAGACAACGGGTAACTGCATCATCAATAAAACATCCCTAAAAGTTGATTCATTAGTTGGAGATCTAGGAACTCATGTAGATAATAACCTAGCCTTCAATCTGCATGCATCCAGCTAGTAAGAAAATCCTTCTATGTTTCTCAGCTTATAAGCAAGGCCATAGCATCTAGGTCCAGAAACATTATCTTACTACTGTACTTGGCCCTCATCAGACCCATCATAGAGTATAATGCCCCTTTAATATGTACCTAAACAGGCATGTGCAACAACTGGAACATCCAAAAAGGTTCCTTACAAAATGAATATAGAACGTAATCTTAATGTCTTGCGCTGGTTGCCTCATAGCCCTATCTATTTACCTGGCATCATACAGACGTCTGACAGGTGATCTTTGACTGACATGCAAGGCATCCCAGGATCCTGTTTTAATGAACTTTTTGCAAAATCAGAACTACTCAATTAAAAGACCTAAATTTTGCTTGAGACATACATAAATAGGATATGTTGGAGAGACATATATGTTTCTCAGAGAATTCCTATTTGCTGGAACAGGCTCTCCATCCAGTTGAAGCAGAATTCCTCCCTATCCCTATCCTCATTTAAGTACAACATGGACCAATGGATGTGTAATCGGAAATTCACCCCTGGTCTGGCACCTCTGTCTCTTATTAACAGAGGCAGTCAGTAAATCACCCCCTGTATAAATCAAATTTGTGGGTCACATTCAGGTTGCACAGCCAGGCTTATAAGGGCTCTAATAGTTGTTAGCCTAGTATAGACCTATGAATCCCTACGGAAACATGCCCATTTTTTCCCTCAGATCTAATATTATGATAAGCACTAAACTCAGGTAAGGGGAAAATGTTATTTTTACAATCAAGTCTTAGTTATGACACAGACATGGATATAAAACAATTGCAGGAGAACCACAAGATCAGACGATTTGTTATTTTAGACTGATGTTATTGAGAAAAACAGTTTTGATGCAAGCTGAATTGAAATTTAACAACCTGGATATAGTCAGAACAGAAATTTACTATAATTGTATCTTTTATATTGGGATGTCCAGTAGGTAGACTCTGGAGAGTAAGTGAAAGCCATATAAAGATAGATGCAGTCTAACTACAAGCTGGCCTGTCTGCTTTCCCATCCTAAACTGCCACATATTAGACTCTTACAGAGTGATTCCAACTACTTAGGCAGTTGTTGAATCCAATTATTTGTTTCTTCATATCTTGTCATCATCCTGAGTGAAGGTAAGATTCTCCTTGGGACTAGAGTCTTACCTGCATTTTCTAACATACATAGAGAGATCCAACATGTCTCTCTGCATGCTTCTCAGCGTTGAGTGTCTGAAGTAATTCACATCCACATGGGCTGTTACTGAGTTATGATCATACTTACCAGGGTGAAGGACAGAAGAGTTCTTGTAATGTTATGGATCCAAGTGCTGGAGAAAGTGTCATCCTATCCTTGTCTAGCCTCATAATCATGGAGTCAGTGTACCTGACAATGGAGTTCCAATTGCAATAACATTTCTGTTTGTAATCGTGGACTTAGTGGCAGTGAACCATAGCCTGCAGCCTGGCGACTAACTATGTGGGAAGGTGGTAAAGTTATGTTAGTAGATTACTGCTCAGACTTTATCTTCATAGCTATAAGAGGCTTGGAAACTTACTTTTTCACATTTTATCAAGTATGAAAAGTAATACTTTATTGTCTGTAAGCACTTCACAGTTCCTCCACTGGCTAAAATACACCTGATGCAAACATAAATCTAAGCACTGATGCATCTGTAGTTCTCTAGCCACCTGCATTTTTGACTGTCCATATTTTTATTTTTATTTCTGGTCAGACACTAATTAAAAGAGATGCCACCTCAAGCTTTAACATATGGGTGCATGTGTGTGTGTGTGTGTGTGTGTGTGTGTGTGTGTGTGTGTGTGTGTGTGTGTGTGTGTGTGTGTGTGCATGCGTATTTGTGCTATGGCATAGTGCCTTTTGATTCTGGAGAATGTACTGCTTATTGTGGGTTGTTGTATACTAGGTTTGCCTCTGACAGAGGGTGTATTTTATGAGAAAAATAGAGAGCATACAGACGGACTAAAAAGAGACAAGTCTGTACAACCAATAGAAAGAGGGTGCTCCTTGGTGAATAAAATGGCCACTATCCATAGAACAAATCAGAGTTTTAACCTCTGGGTCTAGAGTGGATATCAGAAAACAAGAAGCTACAGAAGGCAGTCTAGAAGATGTCTATAAAATGTGATTTCTGAAAGGTGTCCCTGAAATTTTTGCAGGGAATGTAGCTCTTGACAAACTAATGGAATTTCTCCTACCTGTGTAACAAAGCTTGTTGAAAATACTGGTGACTGTAAGTATTGCTTCACTTTTAACAGGAGCATAGCTAGGTTTGGTAAAAGGGGTAGATGCCCCAGATGGAAAGTACTAGGTGGCAAGATCAGCAGATATTGATCAGTCTTCACTGCAATGCATTACTTGGATCACATTTAAGCACCGCATTTGTGGGCACAGCTGAAGTGCTTAGCACACTGTGTATAACATAAACTCTAGCAACTGCTTGCCACAAATGTATAAATCAGTCTAATAACAGTTTAAAATAAAGGAAAGGAGAGTTTGTGTATGTTTTTTCAGTGTGTAGCATAAACCGTAACAACTGCTTACAAGCAAAGAAGATTTTTTTCTCAAGCAGAATATTTTTTCTTTGCTCCTCAACTTAGAAAAAAAGTGACTTTCCATGCTACTTTTCTCTTCCTAAGTTGATTTCCCCAACCTCAGAAATGAATACAGCCTTCCTAAGTACAATGCTGCAGCTTAAAGTGATATTTACTGAACTGAGAAATTGACCCCTCTCAGTTGTCTAAGAATTTACTCTGGCAAAAGGAATCGTCATGGTAGTGGGAAGAACTCCCTTGATGAAATTTTCTGTTGATGAACTTTTCCTGGGAAGATAAGAACTTGTGAGTACTGAAAATGTGGCTGATTTTTCCATTTATGAATTTATGAATTTTACCTATACAGCCAAAATTCAGTGTGTACTGAAAGTGAAGCAATTGTGTTCTCAAAATGAAAAAAGGTCACTGAGGCTTTAGTGAAATCTAACAACTACAGTGAACTTGGTTACAGCTCTTCAGGAAAGATGTGCAGACACTGACTAACATCTGCTTTGTCCCCAGCAACAGTTATCCTTGATAGTGAATCAACCATCTTCTCCCTGGAAATCCCAAAACCCAGATCACGCCTGAGGAAACTCAGAACAGATGGCAATGTGGACACTTAATTGGTGGCTGTGGATAAAAAAAAAAATACCCTGAGTCATGATACTGTCCTCGCATTAAACCAGGGACTCAAATTGTACTCAGATCTTGGGGGTGTTCATGCACACAACTACCAGAAACTGAAACAAACTTTGGGCCAGGACTGGAACTTCATCTATGACACACTTCCTTAAGCTTTACAACTGGAAATTCAATACTGGCAAACTAAAAAGGTTACACGTGGCTGATTTAATACATTTTTTGAAACTGTATCTAGAAACTTGTGTAATAATGTAAGCAGAAGTCCAGGAATCTAGCCTGTAGATACATTTAAAAGCATATCACTCTAGCCTGTAGATACATTTAAAAGCATATCACCCAATCCAGGGTTTAAAAGACCATTGATATCATTAACTATTATATAATACTAATTTAATGGTATAAGAATGGAAAGGATGTTAATATGGTGTAAAGACTATCAGTATTTTTTGCACTTTCAGTTTGTCTGATTCTGGACTACTTTTGGTTTGATTTCCATTCAGTCTTTTCTGAAATACTTCTACTTAACTAAGTAAGGATGTCATCTTAAGACTTTTTTTCTCTTCATGCTTTAGAACTTTCACTATGTTTGGATCTGATGTGGTCAGCACATATGCATACAACCCCACAATCACTGATTTATACAGCAAGTCAATTTTGAGGAAGCCCATATCTCGTACAGAGTATTTGATACATAATCTTGGTTTGCACTGTGTCTTACATATCATTTGATAAGCATAAAGCATTTCCTTGTTTTCTTGTCCAAATGATTCAGTGTTGTTTGGAGCAAGTCAATCTCACCAAATATGTAAGTTAGAACAGGAAAAGCAAATTTATAGCATTGGCTTTATTCATAGATGTCAAGGCAGTCATCAATATTAGTTTTAGTCTTCTAAGTTTTCCTTATTAAG
The DNA here is from genome assembly GCF_019279795.1 of Protopterus annectens. NCBI lineage: Eukaryota > Metazoa > Chordata > Ceratodontiformes > Protopteridae > Protopterus > Protopterus annectens. The sequence continues at coordinate 1,152,252,902 of NC_056735.1, forward strand.
GTTTGTTCTCATCAGCTCATGTTATATTGCCAACATTCAGCTAATCTCAGATATTTATAAACTCCCTCCAGTTCAAATTCACATTCCTGCCGCAGTTTGACATTTTCCTCGTGTTTCAGTTTTCATTTTATAAATGTTGCTTTTGCACATTTATCAAGACCAAATGTCAATTTTATATAATCTGAAAAGGTTTTAACCATTTATAGATGTGTTTTCAGATCTTTGTCTAATTATCTATACAATTTTAAATTAACAACAGAAAGTATATGACAGGTATCTGAAATGTCTGGTTTCTGAAAGTTTAAACTGCAACCATAACCAAGTTTATTAAATAAACAGTTTTGTCAGTTAAGATACAAGAAAAAAAAACAGCAGACCTGAGAAATAATCATACCAGAATATCTCAGTTTGAATCTGTATCCATGGGATGATAATTTACTCTTTATTATAGCTCAGCTGCAAAGAGGTTTGCCATTGTTTCATAGTCACTGCAATGTGATCGATCAATTTAGGGTGTTTCTTATGCATCTTTAAGCATTCTATAATCCACAAATGTCTGAAGCTGCCTAATGCTTTTTTGCAATCAGTACATGCTATACTTAATTCTTCTCCTTTTTAGAACTCTGTCATATAGCATTGTTCAACAATAGTTGGTCCTTTGTTTCATATGACTTTCTTTTATTACCTTTTTTTTCTATTGCCATGACTGATGTTTTTTCTAGATTTCTATACAATCTGTCTGCATCAGTTTCGCTATACAAATTATTAACAGTTAGAAACAAGTTACTGGTCTATAACTCTTAGGATGGCTTACAGGCTAACTCTTAAGGAGAAATATGTTTTTCCTGTTGTTAACCTTATTAGTGTCTGTTTGAAATGTGCATATAAGTAATTTTTACTCCGAGTTAAATCTTTATGCAAAAATGGGTACTTTTCCGTTAAACCCCTACCACTTTGCAGTGCTGTGTTTTGCCTCGCCAGTCTGGATTGCCTTTCCCGCAGCACTAACAACGATGATATAAAAAGAAATTGGATGCCATTCCTTAAAAGTAAGTAAGATGGATCAGTTTGAAAAAGCAAATTACTGAGGATTGAAATCATTCAGAAATGCATGGTAACGGTCACAGTGTCCAAGGATGAACACAGGATAGCAGCAGATTTCTTCAGCTCCACCAATTTCATTACATTGACAGGAATTAATTACTTAAAAAATTAATTTTTGAAGTAATTTTCTTTCTAAATATGTTTGTTTTATATAGTTCTTGAACTATATCTAAAAAAGAAAGGAAATCTTAATAATATTCCTGTCAGAAATTACTTTGGAAATTTTCCTGTCAGTCTATCAGTCTGAAATGAGTTCCAGTAAGACAAATTCTCAAGACTCCAGCATCAAGAAAGAACTTCAGTCTCTGATAATTATAGTCCAGCAACTTACTGCTAAGATGGATAAAATGGATACTAAAATAGACACTTTCATAGAAAAAACTACAAAACAAATAGACTTGTTATATATGGACCTGCAACAACAGAAGATCCAGATGACAGGAATAGAAGAAGCTGTGAATGACATGGAAAATAGAATACAAGAAGAGGAAATCAACATTGAGTTTCTGCTGAAACAAAATACACATTTACAAACAAAGCTGGATGACCTGGAAAATAGATCTAGGCGCAATAACATTAGGATTTTTGGACTGCCAGAAAATATTGAAGGTAACAATATTACTTCTTTTTTAACAACATGGCTCCCTAATACTTTAGATTTACCAGAAGCATTCTCTTTTGGTATCGAAAGATCACATAGATCTATAGCTAATACTAACTCTAACAAAAACTATCCTAGATCAGTTATAGTTAGATTTCTATCATCTTTTGATAAAGAGATGGTTCTTAAATCTGCTTGGGCTAAAGCTCCTGTTAAGATTAATGAAACAACTGTGCGTTTTGACAATGACTATTCTTCCATGGTATTAGCTAAAAGAAAAGTTTTTCTGCCACTAATAAGGGAGATTAAAAAAGCACAGTTTAAAACATACCTTCTGTTTCCTGCCAAGCTTAAAATCTTCCTTCCTGATGGTCCTAAAATTTTCGATGACTTAGACTCTGCTTTACTGTTTATCAAAAAAATAAGATTTTGGAAAAAATAGAAGAAATGGAATGGGCTAGTCCTTCGTTAAAGAGACTGGCAACTGAAACTTCGTGGAAGACTTCAGAGAAGAAGAAGAGACTAAAAAACAAATGATTTGTACTATGTTTTTTTCTCTCTCATCATTTTATTTTATTATTAATCTTTTTAAATATAGTTGCTGCATTTCCAAGAAGCAACAAATATTTTGAAAAAGATTTAATCAAAGTTATTCTCTGTGTGCAAAGAAATGTTTTGTTTCATAACTAGTCAAAATATCTGGAGATTTAATGGCAAGCTGTGATTTAACTTGTTTCTCTTTCTGAAGAGGAAAAATAAGGTCAGTAATTTGATACATTTTTTTTTCCTTTAAAAGTTTATATGTTCTTCAAATGCTATTCCTAATTATACTTTCTTGATTACACTGCTTATGCTTGTTTGTAAATAATCTGTCATGCTTTAACTAATAATAATTAGAACTAAATAATAGTAAATAATATGTTTTATTTTTAACTCTATTAATATAAACAGTAAGTAATATTCTATTGTATATACTTCTTATAGCTTTCTCTTACATTTTATTTCTGCCTTACACCCTTTTACTTTCTACTCTCTTTTTCTTTTCTTTATTAATATATAGAAATACTTTTGATCATATAGACACAGTAAATAATAAGGTTCGCATAGGAGTTGAGTTGGGACAAAAATGTTGAGTTTTGTTACTTATTAATAATTTTGGGCTTGATTTCACTTACATAGAGTCTGTAATAACCTGTAGAATGCATTGTGAAGGTTTTGTCATGTTTAGATGCATTTACACTGCTAAATGAATGTTTGTCACTAGTTTTTAATAAGTTTCCCGCCAAAATGTTAAGAGACAATCTGTGGGCTGTCTCATGCACAGTGTCCATGAGCTACTTCAAAAGCTTCAACTCTCAGAATTCTCACAGAGAAGCTGAAAGCAGTTGGCCTCACCTTTGACCTAGATATCACACTGACACATCACAGATACAGGAATAGCAGATTAATAATATGTGTTAAAAACCTATGTCCCAAACATATACATTACTATAACTCATTTAATTCATCTGATTGACAAGCATAAATAATTTTATAACTCTATACTGGAAGAAATTGTCATGTGATATATTTTAAAGCAGTAGTATAGCATGTTTGTAAAATCTGGTTACTAAAATGTCTTTGCTGTGCATTATTTTGTATAAAGCAGACAGATTTATTGAAGGGACAGCAATGTAAGATGGTGCTCAGTAAAGATACAACTCAGTGAGATCAGATATATATATATATATATGTATGTGTGTGTGTGTGTGTGTGTATGTGTGTGTGTGTATGTGTGTGTGTATGTGTGTGTGTGTGTGTGTGTGTTTGTGTGTGTGTGTATGTGCATGTGTATGTGTGTGTGTGTGTGTGTGTGTGTGTGTGTGTATGCATGTGTATATATATATATATATATATATATATATATATATATATGTGTATATGTGTGTATGTGTGTATGTATGTGTATATATATATATATATATATATGTGTGTGTGTGTGTGTGTGTGTGTGTGTGTGTGTGTGTGTGTATGTGTGTGTATGTAGATATGTATATAAATGTTTCTGAGAATCTGCTTAACTATGAAGTATGATTTATAACAATTTCTATGAATACAATATTTTATTCTATTGGCAATAATGAGTTTGAGTAAATGCTCATATACAAGCAATTCAAGGTTTTTTTTGGAAGCTGTTAACTGTATTTACATGACAGAAAATAGATGCATCCTAATATATGTAATGTCTGAATCATATTAGCCAAATTTTTTGATTTAAATGAATGTTAGAACTTATTTTTCTCTCCTCTTGATTTCTAACATCAAGATTATTTGAATGCTATTTGAATACAAGTGTTTTATATTACATGGACGTATATAGTAGTATGAACAGTTTAAAAAAAAAAAAAAAAAGGTTTATTTTAGTTTATATGATGCTGTTTTACCAAATGTGTAGTCTTGTCTTGCTAGATAATTGAATTAATAGGTTGGGAGGGTTGGGAGGGTGGCCTAATGGTTAAGGTGTTTGCCTTATAAACACAAGGTGCAGGGTTTGAGTCTCACAAGGGATGTGGCTGAAAGCTTAAAATGGAAAATAAAGGGCAGTTGGCTTAGTACTAACCTAAGAACCTATGAACCTATTCAACAGAGGCACAGCAAAATAATGGGTATAGTTCCCCATACTAAAGGGGTGGCTTAAGCCACAAAACTATGGGCTAGGCTTGTAAATGCCCTCGGGCAGATAGCCTAGTATGAACCTATGAACCTATGAACCTATTTAATTTCAGTTAAATATAACTAGTATTAAATTGATAAGGTGGTAGCTGACGTACTGCTGCTTAGGGTAGGGGGTTAACTTGAGTGGTAAATACTACTCTAAGTTGGAGTTTATAACTCCAGGCTGGATGCAAGGTTTAATCCTTACATTATTTTCACTTGTTCATTGTTATTTGTATATAGTTTTGACATCCACAATATATTTTGTACATTCATTGTCACTACAAACAAAATTGAATCCTATACGAAATCCCATAAGAGATTCAATAAATACAGCTATATTTAAAGGTACACCTAAAGGAGGAGATGTAACATTACTTATCTTGTTATTTGTTATTTTGATCATAAGATTCTTAAGTTTTAAAAATGCCAAATGACATCTTTAAAAGGAATTTCTTTAAACATTAATGGATTGAATAATCCATGTAAAAGGGCAAGCCTAATAAGATACATTAATTTACATAAGGCCAACTTAGTCTTCCTACAAGAAGCCCATCTCTTGAAAAAAGATATTGATAAACTAGCCACAAACAAATATACAGTATTGGTTAGTTCAGAGCACACTCAGAAAAAGAGGAGTGGCTATTTTATGGAATAAAAGTATGCCCATTCCTAAAACCATTAAGTCTTATCAGGATGACAAAGGAATGTTTTGTATGGTTACAATACAAATTAATGGGAAGACTTACACTTTAATTAATGTATATTGGATACCTGGAATTGGTATTAATACAGTGAAACATCATCTTGATAAGATCATATCATTCTCTATAGGAGATATTATTTTAGCTGGTGACTTTAATTATATACTACATGAAAGTGATACTACCACTATAGGAAAGAGAAGAATTACATCTAATGCAAAACATTTAAAGGATTTTGCTAATTCTTATCATTTGAATGATATTAATAATCAGATAGATTCAAAATCATTACCATACACCTTTTTTCTAACAGATGCAAAACTTATTCAAAAATAGATAGGGTCTTTATTTCTAACCAGATGGTAACAGATTTAATTAATTCCAAAATCATTTCATGTCCTATATCTGATCATAATTCAATTGTTTTTGAATTCATGATAAAAATACTCATAATGTTCAGATCAAAAGGATACCAGCATACTTAACTCAACTAAAAGACTATAAAGAATATATACTTTCAAGTAAAACATTTTTAGACATAAATAACACTCCTGAAGTCTCCATTGTTTATGTTTGGGATGCCTTAAAATCATATCTATATGGACAAAGTATCAGATGGTATAATAATAAAAGGAAATCTTGGGATAAGGAATTGTTAGATATTCAAAGTAAATTAGACTCTTATAAACATAATAATAAAGAAAATATTATGGACAAGAAAGTTATTGAAGAAATAAACAAGCGAAATGAGAAATACAAAGAAATTTTAACTCATAAAGTTAAAATAACTTTAGAGAAATACAAGTTTTGTCTTATTCAATAAGCCCCAAATACTTACATAGACTTAAAATAAAACAAAAAGGTTGAATAAACAAAACCATATCAAAGAAATCTTTTCTCTAAGGAAAAGAAGAATGTTTCTAGTATACCAGAAATACTAGATGAATTTAGAAATCACTTTCACAAAATTAACCATAATAATATTAACATGGAACCTAAAGATAAAATAAAGGAGTTTATAACCACAAATATGAATAAAAAGCTTAATAAACAACAGATTAAACTATTGGACAAGAGTATTTCATATACAGAAGTTATTACACAAATAAATAAGCTTAAATCAAACAAAGCACCAGGTAATGATGGTATTATACCAGAGATATATAAAATCCTTTCTAAAAATACATATTCAATAATACATAAGGTTTTTATTTTGGCCCAAACTGAGTTAATAACCCCCCCATCTTGGCAATATAAATTTATTTCGCCAATTTTAAAACCTAATAAAGATCCAGCTAGATGTTCTTCATATCGGCCCATCTCATTACTTAATGTTGATTATAAAATGTTTATGAATATCTTTGCTGATAGATTGAAGACAATCATTCCCGGCATTATAGATATAGATCAGACAGGCTTCATTGTAAATAGAAATACTTTTGATAATATAAGAAGAACTTTAACATTAATAGATTTTGCAAATAGGAAAAAGAAAGATTTAACACTTATTAGTCTTGATATAAGTTCAGCATTTGATTCAGTAAGTTGGGACTATCTGTTTACCTTAATGAAGTGCACAAACTTCTCGGATGCATTTGTAAATCTAATTGAACATTTATACAAAGGCGTTGGCTTATATTAAGGTAGGAACATATGTTTCACAAAAAATACCCATTCTTAAAAGGTACAAAACAAGGATGTCCACTTTCTCCACTATTATTCACTTTAGTAATGGAGCCTTGGGCTAATTTGATCAGAAACAGTACTGACATAGAGGGTTTTGAAATAGATGAAAATACAACATCCAAAATTCAACTTTTTGCAGATGATGTTCTAATTACATCAGCAGGATCTAATTCTTCTATACAGTCTCTATTTGATAACATGATGAATTTTAAAAGTATTTCTGGTTTAATATTCAATGAAGAAAAACTAAAATACTACCTATATATACACGAAAAAATATTCTCATTAGTGATTTTACTAAATATGTACCCAATTCAGGTCAGATAACTTATTTAGGTGTAATACTATCTAAAGATATTAAATCTATTATATATAATAATTATAATACCTGTTTTCTTAATATACAAAATCTTTTTAATACCTGGAATAATATGTTTTTACTATGGAGGAGAGACTTACAATTATTAAAATGATAATATTCCCCAAGATTTTATACTTAATACAATCAATAATACTTCCACCTACAAAAATAATTATCAAGAAACTGAACACACTAATGTTAAATTTCTTATGGGCACCTAATAGACCTAGGATTGCATTAAAGAAACATACTAATAGCTGGTCTCAAGGGGTATTTCTTTTCCAGACTTTAATTTATATACTATCTCTTCTATTGTAAAAGTTATTACTTTATTAATAGATCAGTCATATGTCACAAAATGGAAAGATTATTGGGAGCTAATTAGTATACACTTCATGAAAATCTCCTTAACACATAAAAATATGATTGTAAATAACTCCATGTTATGGTTACTATAGGAATTTTGTACTTCACCTATTACACCTAAACATATGGTTTGTTACCCATTAAATATTATCATTAGTTATCGTAACTTTATATTCATGCACCCTAAGTATAGGGAATGGAATTTTATTGTATTTCCTATAATGTATACTCAGGGTATGCTTTTGTCATCTACTTCTGAAGGAACTCATTTAGCTATAGATAATGATCTATAGTACTGGTATCAGTTGATATCTGATAATAAAGTTAAAAATCTAGATTTCTTAAAACAAGAATTTGATCTAAGAGAAACTTGCTGGTTAGAGGTTCAGACCTTTAGACAACATCTCATTAATAAAATACAAGTACCAAGATATGCCTTTAGATAGACGAGGTGCTCCCAATCACTCAAATTTTTTTAAAAAAAAAAAAAATAAAGGGGGCCCCTTTTTAAAAAAAAAAAAAAAGAAAAAAACCCCCGAAAAAAAAAAAAAAAAATTCCCCCCTTTTTTTAAAAAATTTTCAAAAAAAGTTAAAAAAAAATTTTTTTTAAAAAAAAAAAAAAATTTTTAAAAAAAAAAAAAAATTAAATTTAAAAAAAAAATAAAAATTTTTAAAAAAAAAAATTTTTTTTTAAAAAAACTTTAAAAACAAAATTTTTTTTTTTTTTTTTTAAAAAAAAAAAATTTAAAAATTTTTTTGGATTTTAAAAAAATTTTTAAAAAAATTTTAAAAAAAAAAATTTATTTAAAAAAATTTTTAAAAAAAACAAAATTTTTTTTAAAAAAAAAAAAAAAATTTAAATTTTTTTCCAAATTTTTTTTTTTTTTTTTTAAAAACCCAAATAAAAACCCCCCCCCCTTTTTCCCCTTTTTTTTTTGGGCCCAAAAAATTTTTTTTTTTTTTTTTTTCCCTTTAAAAAAATTTTGGGGAAAAAATTTTTTTTTGGGGAACCCCCTTTTTTTTTTCCCAAAATTTTCAAATTTTTTAAAATTTTTTAAAAAAAAAAATTTAAAAAACCCCCTTTTTTTACAAAACCCCCCTTTTTTTTTTTTCCCTTTGGAAGAAAAAAGGGTTTTAAAAAAATTTTTTTTTTTCCCCCCCTTTTTTTAAAAATTTTTTCCCCCCCCTTTTTGGGCCCCCCTTTTTTTAAAAATTTTTAAAAAAAAAAATTTTTTTTTTTAAATTTTGAATTTTTAAAAAAAAAAAAAAAAACCCCTTTTAAAAAAAATAGAAAAAATTTAAAAAATTTTTAAAAATTTTTTTTTTTTAAAATTTCCCCAAAAATTTTTCCCTTCCTTGGAAATATTTACCTTTTTTTTACCCAAAATTTCCCAAAATTTTTTTTTTTAAAAAAATTTTTTTTTAAAAAAAAGTTTGAAAAATTTTTTCCAAAACCCCCTTTTTTTTTTGGGGGTTTTTTTTTCCCTTTTAAAAAAAAATTTTTTAAAAAAAAACCCCAAAAAATTTTTAAAAAAAAATTTTAAAAAAAATTTTTTTAAACCCCCCAAAAAAATTTTTTAAAAAAACCCCCCCCCTTTTTTTCCCTTTTTAAATTTTTTAAAAAAATTTTTTTTTTAACCCCCCCCTTTTAAAAGGATTTTTTTTGGAAAAACCCCGGTTTAAAAAGGGCCCCCCCCCAAAATTTTTAAATTTTTTAAAAAAAATTTTTTTTAAAATTTTTTTGGGGGAAAAAAAAAAAGGAATTTTAGAGAAATTTTTTAAATTTTTTAAAAAGGGAAAAAAAATTTTAAAAAAAACCCTTTTTTCCCCCTGCCATTAAAAAAAAAACCCCCAAAATTTTTTGGAATTTTTTTTTTTTCCCAAAAAACCTAAAAAAAAAAAATTTTTGGGAAAAAAAAAAATTTTTCAAAGGGGAATTTTTTTTTAAAAATTTTTAAAAAGGGGGGGTTTTTTTTTTTTAAAAACCCCCTTTTCCCAAAACCCCCCAAAAAATTTTCCCGGTTTTTTTAAAAAATTTTCCCCCAAAAAAAATAAAATTTTTTCTTTTTTTAAAATTTTTATAACCTTTAAATTTTGGCCCGGCCTTTAAAAATGCCTTTAAAAAATTTTAAATTTTTTTCCCCCCCAAAAAAAGGGGGCCCCTTGATCATTACTTTCCTGTCATATTCGTGTGATGCTGATAGTTGTGTCAAGAAACAGAAATCAACACAAAGTCACTTGATTAGTATCATGCATCAGTTATCTTAGGAACAGAGCTCGCAGTATCAGACCAGGAACAGTTCTGTATTGTCACAAACACATTCTGTTACTGTCACATCCTGCCATATATGTCACAAATAGCGACCATGACCTGTGGTCAGGAATTTTTTTCAGCTGGATTTCTGCGCCAACGCTCATCCAGTAAACTCAACAAAGCAATAATCTGATTAGAAATACAGTGAAAGATTTCCTGTCAACAGGGATAGCTCTCTTCAACATCTAGGCATGCACTTCAAACAGTATTGAATGCATTTCTGCATGTCAAATCTTTCTAGCTTGTCCAACTAACCTCATCACGACATTGTCGTCATGCCCTTGAGTCATAACCCTAGAACATCAGCTGCTTAAAGGTGACACCGCTCATAATACAATTGTCTTATCTGATGTTGTTGTGTATACAAATGATAGACACGAGTTGTAGTGTTGCTGAGATCAAGGCCAATTGTGAACAGGAATAGCAATTGCGCAGAGACGGTGTGCTCAATCACTAAATGTGCAACAACGCAGTCCAAAGTCGCACGAGTGCGGAGCACAGCAGATCAGTCACCAGAATATTAATCCACAAACCGCTGGCCGAAGACGACGCCGTGCAGCTGATAAGCTGCCACCGCAGCCGCCAGATCAATTTTATTGCTGGGTTTCATATCGCACATTATAATAAATCATTAACCAAACACCAGTGATATCAGCCGAAAGAGCCCTTATAATTCACATTGGCTTACACAGCACACACAGATGTTGTCATATCTTCCGTGGTTGTTTAAGCAACAGCAAAACTGTAGCAGCAGCAGCCCCATAAAACATGACTCTAGATGAAACACAGCTTGTGAACATATGAGCATCCAGACATTTATACTACACACTCTATAAGACATAATGGGATGTGGACCTATCCTATCTATATTTGACATTAATGTTCCTTCTTTTCTGTCTTATAGAGTGTGTAGTATAAATGTCTGGATGCTCATATGTTCACAAGCTGTGTTTCATCTAGGTCATATATATGTTTTTTATACGTTTTTATATATACCTTTTCTATATATACCTTTTTACAGTTTTTATATATTTGCTTAAATATTACAGGAGATATGATTTTAACATCTATTGTTATGCAATATATATTGTAAATAATGTATGAATTATTATAAGAGATATATACTCTTTTCATTTGATATGTTACTTTAATTGTTTGGTTTGAATAATTAATTGATTTTATTTATGTGTATATATAGGGGCATTATGGGTAGCAGTAAATTGATCTGAAGAAGCTCATTTCTTGAGTGAAAGCGCTTATCAGCTGCAGCATTCTGTGTTTTATATTTGTGGTTTGTGATACTGTGGATTAAAGCCTTACGTACAGCTGGTGTGTTCCTGGTTATTTGATCTGCTGTGCTCCACCACTCATTACTGACTTTGGTTTACGTTTATTTGCACATTTGAGTGATTGGGAGCACCTCGTCTATCTAAAGGCATATCTTGGTACTTTTATTCCTGTTCACTTAATTGTGCCTTGATAGAAGCAGATCAGTCAACGAAATAACGGTAATAACAATAACAACGTGTCTATCGTATTTATAGTATACACAACAGGTATACATACGAGATGCAGAAAGATTTGAATGGCGTTGATATAGAGCTTGATTATGAGCCCCGGGGTGTAGACCTGGGCTCATCAGCTCTATTGGTGAAAAGATTCGAGCAGCAGCTACAGTGTTCTAGGGTTGCATCTTGGCAGCTCAGCAACTCGCCGCATAGTAATGACGACAATGCGCCGATCGTGGATTTGGAGAGGTTGCAGCACATGTTGGACAAGCTAGAAAAAGATTTCGGATGCTTGAAACGGTTGCAGACGCAAAGGATGCATTTCCAATACTGTTTGGAGCACCGGATAGTGCCGAGAGGTCTCCGTGTTTTTAACATGCCGAACCAGGGAGATCAGCATCCTGAATTGATGACGAGGTGGCAGCAGATTAATTTAGAGGTCAGTAGGCAGTATATGCAACTGCTGATTGACTATTTTTTGCCGGAGGAAGATGACCTAATAACAAACATTAAATTACAAAGGTCGGACATTTTTTCTATGTATTCAGATTTATTGGTTATGCCCCTGTTTGAGAGTTTACTGGATGGCGTCTCGGCGCTTGAACGTAAACTTCTCCAGCAGAAACAAAATAAGATCAGACGTGACCACAAAGATTTTTCGATGGGTCACGTCTTTGTATGGCCAAGATATGGCGACAGGGATGTGACTGAAGTTGTAGACAGGAATAATGTGTTGAATAGTGACGCTAGTAATAATAGAACTGTTCCTGTTACTAATACGAATGATACTACGAAGCGAGGCGTAGAATCTGTTCCTAACTTGATAGATAACACTGTTATGCATGATAGAACAGGAGGATCAGGTAGTGATACTAGTAATGTGTTGAATAGATCACCAGATAGCATACCAAATAGATTAGTAGGTGGATCTATAGACACAGAGGATGTTATCAGCATCATACACGCAGATAATGACACAGGAAATAGTAATGATATAACAACAAATGGTGTTACGCATAATGGTTCTATGCAAATGAATTTATACCCTCAGGTTCAGGTTATGAACAAATTGCCAAACCAGGATGATAGGGTCGTTAGACCCAAGGCAACTAGTAGGAACATGAATATGACAGAAACAGGTCATGGAGAGATTCCTTTTCCTTTACCCGTGAGGAAGGACAAGGGTATGAAAAGGGGGCGATCCCTAAGCAGAGGGCGACAAAAAAGGAAGGCCTCAGAGGAATTCCATCCACAGCATACAATAAAGAAAATGTGGAGGAACAAGATAGGGCAATGAATATGATGGGTATGTACTCAAAGAATGATAGTACACACATTGATAACTCACTAGTTTGTAATATATCTAGATATGAGCTAACACAATATGAGACTAATTTACTGAATAAAGGACTCACTTTTATTCCTAGTGGGCATAGCAATCTAGCTGACACGTTACTGGACACAAGAATGTTCTGTCGGAATTTAATGTTAAAATTGATGTTTCAGAATAATGCTATGAATACTGATACTGGGAATGAGACATCATTAGGATTCAAAAGGTTAAGCAATTTTACACCGATACATCACCCACTTGTTGAGGCTTATCTAAAATTAACTGAAGATGAACTACACAAATATTTTAGTGGTAACTTACATGTAAAAAACAAGGATAATCTCAGTAGAAAGGAAAGAGAAAGTCTACGGAATTTACAGTTGAATGAGGCAGTTACAATTAGACCGGCTGACAAGGGGGGACAAGTTGTAGTTATGGATACTACGTGCTATCAAACAGCTATGTTGAGATTATTGAATGATAAGTTTTACTTAAGAATTGATGCAGGTGTAGTGAGAAACATCATTTTAGAAGTAGGGAATATCCTGCTTGATATGTTTAATGGCAGTGTCATTGATAAAGAACTGTTTGAGTACCTTAAAATTCCAAATCCTCTAGTTCCTATGATACAAGGTTTTCCAAAGATACACAAAAGTATCAATGACCCACCCATGAGACCAGTAGTATCTGGGCAGGGTTGGGTCACTGAACACATCTCTGTATATATTGAAAAACATCTACGTCCTGTATTGAACATTAATTCTACGATACTTAGAGATTCAAAGCAGTTTTTGCTTGAGTTATATGATTGTATGAATAGCAGAGTGAACAATGATGAGTTGGTATTGGTTACGTTTGACATCCAATCGTTATTCACTGTGTTACCTAATGATTTGGGCATCATATATGTCAGAGAATATCTGTCGGAGCATAGCACATTTACACCAGGTCAGATAGACCTATTGACACATTTATTAAATATCGTGTTGGGTAACAATATTTTTATGTTCAATGAGTTACTATATAAACAACAAGCTGGGGTTGCCATGGGTACGCCATGTGCAAACAGCTATGCAAATATGTTTCTAGCTCATTGGGAGAACGAAGTACTATTTAGAACTGATGAATACATACAATCTGTAGTATTTTACAAACGTTTTGTAGATGATGTGTTTATGTTATGGAGAGGTGGTGTTAGTTCGTTAAAGGAATTTCATGGGATGATTAATAACTTAACTAATTATTTGGTATTCACAATGAGTTACTCTATTCATAGAATAGATTTTTTAGATTTATTTATTGAAAAATTGGATAATGGCCTATTGAATACTGGAGTATATCGTAAACCATGTCACCACAACACTATATTATCAAGGTATAGCATGCATCCGAATTATATATTTAACAATATTATTAGAGGACAGGGGATGCGTGTTTCTAGACTCAATGCCACCAATGCAGGTTTTGAAACAGGCATCCAAGATTTGAAAGAGAGATTGACGGATAGGGGCTATAGTGGTAAAGAGATTGACAAGCAGCTAAGTGATATACAAGAACTTAGGCAAGGCAGAGCAGCACCATATTATGGACCTAGACCTGAGAGAGATGATAATCGACGAATTATGAGAAATGTAGTTAAGATTTCTTTACCGTATACTAATGATCATACGGGTCTTAAGGATATATTTAACAAACATTGGTCTATATTATGTACAGATAATGGGATTAGACAGGTGGTAGGTGATGAACCGAGCTTTTTATATAGGAATAAGTTAAATCTTAAAAGGCTGTTATGCTACTCTAAGAAGGATGGGCGACAAACAGAACTTGGTTTCACCAAGGCATGTGGGCACTGCAACCAATGTATCTATATTGATAATGAAACAGTATTTTTACATCCTGACTCCCATGTACAGTTCAAAACCCAAGTGGAGGCCACATGTGTTAGTATGAATATTGTATACCTGGCAGTTTGCCAGATATGCAATGCATTCTATGTGGGCAAAACGAACCGCCAGTTTAAGGACAGAATACGTGAACATATATACCACATGAGAAAAGGGAACATACACAATGCATTAGCTAAACATGTGGTTGAATTAGGTAGTTCACACACTTTTCTGTTCAGAGTTCTAGAACAAATAAAACCTAATATTAGAGGTGGTGATATTAGGAACCACACAGAAGATAGGGAAAGCAAGTGGATTATGAGGTTGAGGGCTGACAAAGGTTCAGGTTTGAATGAGAGAGCTTCTATAAAACCAGCTCTGAAAAAAAGAAGGAACATTAATGTCAAATATAGATAGGATAGGTCCACATCCCATTATGTCTTATAGAGTGTGTAGTATAAATGTCTGGATGCTCATATGTTCACAAGCTGTGTTTCATCTAGGTCATATATATGTTTTTTATACGTTTTTATATATACCTTTTCTATATATACCTTTTTACAGTTTTTATATATTTGCTTAAATATTACAGGAGATATGATTTTAACATCTATTGTTATGCAATATATATTGTAAATAATGTATGAATTATTATAAGAGATATATACTCTTTTCATTTGATATGTTACTTTAATTGTTTGGTTTGAATAATTAATTGATTTTATTTATGTGTATATATAGGGGCATTATGGGTAGCAGTAAATTGATCTGAAGAAGCTCATTTCTTGAGTGAAAGCGCTTATCAGCTGCAGCATTCTGTGTTTTATATTTGTGGTTTGTGATACTGTGGATTAAAGCCTTACGTACAGCTGGTGTGTTCCTGGTTATTTGATCTGCTGTGCTCCACCACTCATTACTGACTTTGGTTTACGTTCATTAATAAAATAGATTTAATGTCTATAACTGTTAAAGAATCTATTCCAACACTGATTGATTACTTGATATTAAATTTACAACATAAAGTTTCTGATAAAGGTAAACTTTCATACATACATAAAGTTATCAGACAAGAAACTTTTTACAGTGTAGATTCATACTGGAATTATTTCACTTCTATTAATGGGGACCCATCAAATCAACAAGATAAACAATATATATTGGAATCTGCTTATAGGACTACATCTTCCATTGTCTGGAGACTTTATACATGGAAATTTTTACATAGATCTTTTTATACACCTTTGATGATGAATAAAATAAATAATAAAGATAATCTATGTAAGAGATGTAATGTAGAAATTAATGCTGACTGGGCTCATATGTTTTATGACTGTATAAAATTGAAAGAATACTGGAAGTCAATTAATGAATTTTTGCAGGCTCTTTTTACAGATAATTTCATTATTTCTAAATCTCTTATATTATTCAACACACCTGTACCTCAAAGTGTTAAAAGGTTAAGCTTCCCTTGTTATGGTCTATTCTAGCAGTGGCTAGGAAAATAATAACTAGAAATTGGATTTCAGATACACCTCCTTCGTTCAATGAATTTAAAAATGTAATGAATATAGTGTGCCATATGGAAATAAACACAATTAGGACTAGAACAAATAGAAACACATCTTATTTTATTGTATGGGATAATTTACAAAATTTGTTAAAAAAATTTTAATTTCAATAGCATGGTATTTTAGTTTAATTAATTGATCTGATTGTAGTGGATGTCTTTGTAAATACTTTAGTTGTTTTGTTGAATATTATAATAATACCTATGTTTAATTACTTGTATAAAATTGTTATGATATTTCTCTTATATGTTAAAACAATAAACCTGTTTTGAAAAAAAGAAATGCATGGTAACACAACCCTGCTATTCTAGCAACTAAGTTTATTACAGAAATATTTAAAATCTGCCCATATTTTTGTGGCTTTTTCCCCTTGTTATTTTAGGCTTTCTCCAGATTTGTTGCTCTAACAGGTTGGGATGCATGGTCCAAATCAAATGCCACTTTCGAAAAAGAAAGGTGCCAATCCAAGTAATGAGTCTCGAAATAAAAGCAGTAACTGGAACATGTCTTAATTAGTGTGTGGTTAATGTTTTTGTCTTACACGACAGCAGGAGGACATGATAACCCAGCTCTGAACACTTCCAAATATGAAAATGGTAACCTCAAACTCCTTAACCTCTCAATAAAAGAATTCTGGACAAAGTTAAAAACAATTGGGGACAAGTATCCAAAAATGCAGTCATTTGTAAACGTTGATATACAGGTAGAAAGTTGGTAGAATAATGGGATTTGCATCATGCATTTTATGAAAGGTATGCTAGCCACCCAGTGGTGTAAACCTTGGCTGTAGATGATTGTCACTGTCAAAGTGACACCCCAACCCTATGCCAGGTGATGAGTGGATAAAGTCTTAATCTCAGAAATCTGTCTGTCATTATTTACTGATTTCAGACCTCAACAATATGGCAGAAAACCACACACTTTACGAGAAACAGATCATAACCATGAGCCAAAACATGGACATTCTGCGATAATGTGAACAGCTGAAAAGTTTTGGGTTAACCTTTTTCTTGTTTGAGTTACGCACGTTGGGTAGCACCAATCCCACGCATAAAGAAATGCACTACACTAAACAAAATAAAACTGTTGTTCAAAAGTGAAACCTCATATGAGAGCAGATCTCATTCTCCAACCAGTAAACGTCATAGAAACACTGTTTGAAAATCATAGCTGAGGGTCAGAAAGAGAAGCGGTTTCTTATTTTTGAAGAGTGTAGTAATCATTGACTCCAAGAATAATTTAAAGGCCAAAAATGTAACAACCTGATCAAGTAAAAGGTAAAAAAGCAGGTAGGACAGGGAACAGGTCAGTTGAAACAACAACATAACCATGCTTCTTAGGAATACGGCGAGACGTGTGGTAGGGGTTAAACGGAAAAGTACCCAAAAATGTTAATACCTTTAGTAAGATGTCAGGTACTACATTTGAACCTGGGATTTTCCATTTATGACCTTTTCCTGATTTTATCTAAATTCATTTGGCTATCATATACACCCAGTCTGAACCTGGGATTTTTCATTTAGGACCTTTTCTTAATTTTATCTCTATTTCTTTGGCTATCATATCCACCCAATTCATACCCTCTATAATAGAGCTCTTACCACTACTTTTAACTGTTCTACCCATTCAGCATCTTTGTTATGTTAAATAGGGTCTTCATAAATGCTTAACCAAAATGTATCCATTTCTTCTTTTTTGTGATGCTTCTGTTGCGTTGGCTTTGTTCCCAGTTCCCTATAAAACCTTTTTGGGTCTTCAAAGAATTGCATGTTTTATACTTTTCCTTTACTTGTATCTATTTGTGCTTGTGATATTTTTAGTTTATTACTGGAAATAGTGTATGATAAATCCAGGTGCGTTTTAATATTGAATGTTACTTCTACCACATCCTTATGAGAATTTTTGATTATCTGTTCCATTTTCTGTATTCTTTTAACAGTGATAATTCTTTTCTTACTTACGTTATAATTTGATTTATAGTTTTCCCTATTCAGTGTTTCCATGGCAACATTCTACTTGTCCCCTTCCTTAGTTACTCTACATTCATAAGCTAAATTAGTTACACAGTAGTATATCATATTTATTTCTGTTATATCACATGAACTTCTCTTAATAGTTTCAGTTACTGTACTAAACTGTTTTACACATCATCTGACCTTTTGTGTCATATTTACATCCTGTAATCTGTTTCTTTTGTCTACCTAAATAAGTCTATTCATCACTATTACATCAAGCAGGTCTTCACTTAGATCATTTTCTTCTGGACTGAGAGTGTCCTCTTTGCTCTCTGTTTCCTGCTCTTTCCCTTGGTGTCCACTTCTAACTGGACATTTATATGAGTCTTCCACAAAAGATTCCAAACATTGTCCTGTAGCATATCTTATTCAGATGTATTCTGCAACATTTACTGCTTCTCCATAAGGGACACCATTTGCCCATCACATTAAAATATTGCCTGGGCCAGACCTTTTACTGTTCCTGCTCTTTCCTTTCTGTACAATTCTAACTGGACTTTTGTGCAAGTCTCCTCCAGAAGGTTCCAGAACATCACCCTGGGTATATATTCTTCAAATGCATCCTGCTCCATCTGCTGCTCCTCCACCTGGACACTCATTGGCCCATCATGTTGCAATATTGCCTGTCTCAGAGTTTTCACATTAAAGTCTTTATTTTGCAGGTTATCTATCACTTCAATTTATATTTGTTTAATTTCTGCCTCACTAACCTTCTTATGCTTAATTACATTCCACCTTTGTGTATCATATCCTGATGTCTTTACCTGTATTTTTCTTCAAATATCTTTGAAGCTGCATTTTTGTATAGATTAGTTTAGCTTTCTTCTCTGCACAAATATTGTACCATATCAGATTTCTTTTTCTTTCCCATGTCCATGCTTCTTTTTTATACTTTTCAATGACCTCTGTTTTTTTGTTCCTTATCTTGTCTCCCTTCCTCTGTCACTTCCTTTTCCAGGTATCCCGATGTGTCTTCATTTAGGTAACATGTTGTTCTCATCTGGTGCATTAAGGATCTTAATTTATTATTTGTGACTTCTAACAATTTGTTTTTCTTGTGCAAGTATTTTCTTTCCTCTAATTTCTCTCTTACTCTTACTACATATTCTCTGACTTGAAATTCTTTTTTTTAGACATAATAGCAACAATACATAATCTCTTCCTTATCCTTAACAGTCTGCTGTATTGACCTATCATTTTTTTGTTTGTTTTTAAGAGCTACTTCCTTCTACCACCAGGGAGCCATCCTCACCCTGAGCCTGGTGTAGCCCTGTTCTGAAGATTCAACACTGCTTTTTATTTTCTAGTCTTTGCACCAGTAAGTACACCAGGAGTGGGCACTTTTTATCCTGGAACTTTCATACCCAGTATTATTTTTTTATTTTTTGACCTATTTTTCTCCAAGATATAAAAAGGTACTCAACAAGATCTGAGTATGAATTCAGTTCCAACAATACTAGTATCTTTTTCTTGCTGATACCATCTCTCCATTTGGGCCCTCCTTCTGGAACACCTAATAATACCCCATGAACTCTTCTCCAGTCAGACCGCTACTATTCCATCATCTAACTCATGTTCAAACATCTCTACAACAAGTGCTTTCCCACAGGCCAAGCTTAGACTAAAACAGAAAGGAATACATATTTGTCACGTCAATGTTCAAACCATTAGGAACACAATCAGTTTCTTAGAGCGATAGCTTTCCTGTAACAAACTACTATGCTAGCAATTAGTGAGCTCTAACAATAACTAAAAAAAACAACATATATCAAGCAAGTAATCAAGAAATAACGCCTGGCAGAGTGGGTGTTATTGGGGAAATAATGTCCACCCAGGGTGTTGTGAGGTCCAATGCCATAGACTAACTTATAATTTACTGTGCTTTACCTGCACATTTATACTCTGTCTGAGAAAGTTTGTTCTCCGAAAGGGTGGATAATGTACATTTAGCCTATTATCTACTAGCAATTATCATATACACCTAGATAAACAGACAGGCAAAAAGGCAGGAAGGGGTTTCAGTTACTCATAAGCAAACTTTTGAATATCATAAACCAGATAATAGACTAAAGCAACTCCCAAACTGATATTGACCAGATCTAGGTCTTTGCTTCAAAGTACTCACTTAAAACTATTAATAGCAGTAGTTTATATACCACCCCCATCAGTTGTAACAACCTTTGAGAAAACAATTATTGACATTACAAAGCATACAAAGAGAAGCAGAAAAACAGTCATGCTAAGACTTCAAAAAAGACTTCTTTTTGCAAAAAGGCCCTCACCTTACTCCATTTATTTCCCAGTTTAATCTCTTCACATGGTTACACTCTCCATCAGACCTAACCCAACAACAGGTAAACATTCAACACAATACCTCTTCATCACTAATATCTGTCAAAGTATAACATAAATAAAAAGTGTCTAACTGTTATCAGTGATTACCTTCTTATTCATGCTGTCATCTCAGTCAAAGCCCTGAGCCACATCTATAAAAGAAACCAAAGAATATGACAATTTCTGACATTAAGAAACTAGACTGATGTTCTTCGTGTTTCACTGTTGCAGTCATCACATCTGGGTTATCTGCCTGCAGGTAGCCCTCAGCCGGCCTGAATACCAGAGTCTTGGGATTTCTGCGTCGGATGCTGTCACTTCTTCCATGACATCAGGTCTTCAGGGGTATAAAACATGCAGCTGACACCATTACATCAGTCTTTCTTGCTGTGTGGTGCCTGAAGCAGAAGCAGTTCATGAGTGCCGGTCGGCTGACTCCTGCAATTTTCATTTTCGAGTTTCAGACCTGAAGTTTTCTAAAAGATAAGTACCCCATTGGGGATCCTTTTTTCTTGCTCTAACCGATGTCAGAAAAAAATAATAATAGTCTTGCCTGTGGAAATCAAATACCTCATAGAGATTTTCATTCTTACTGCATCACCTGTTTAGGCCCAGACCACAAATCTTGCTCAATGCCAGAACTATCCATCGTCGGGTAATTTTTGTAGCTAAATACTTTCACTCTTGATCTCCGTACTCCAAAATGGTGTCAGTAAGCCATCTAACTACCGATCGTCCAGAAAAATGTAATGATAAAGACAGAGATAGACCGCATAGGTCCGAAACTGCCGACGATGCTACCGTTAAGCTAGTTGCCAGTCCACCTGTACACAGTGAGGCGCTTTCGCAGCCCCTGATACCCACTTCTACAGATTTGCAGGCCTCTACTGAGACCCATTCAGAGTCCGGTATGCCGTGAGATGCTTCTTTGACTATGGAACCTGCGGATGTCTCTACCTTGGATGGGTCCAGAGCCGCTATGCAGGCACCGGCTTCTGAGGGTGTATTCAGGCCTACCAATTTCCATATTAAACCGACTACTTTGTTTCAAGCCACAAATACTGAATTTCTCAGGCCTAAAGTTTGCACTACGCCTAGGAAACTGATGACCAAAGCACATTCTCAGGCACATAGGCCTCAAAAACAAATGATTAGAATGGCTGAAGACTACCAGGACATACCCTTATCTACCTATGAGGATTCTGATGCAGAGGATTCCATTCCTCTGCTTCCCCTCCAGAAGATTTTTCTTTTGGTGAAGCCCTGCATACCCTTAGGGAGCATTTCCAATGGGAAAGCCAGGACTACTCTAAGTCCAAAAAGAGACTCAGGGAATTTTTAAACCTGCATCAGCACAGGCCTCTAGCTATCCTTCCTGTTCTGGAGATTGTAGATGATGTCTTCTTGGAATCCAGCCTTACCCCGGATATGTTGCCTCGAGCTCCCAGGAAACCTGACAGGTACCTGACTCTCACAAATTCCTTTTCAAGAATCCTACTGCAGATCCAGAGACCATTTCCCAAGGGCCAAAAGGCATTAAGGCTACTACTGCCAAGAATCCTACCCCTTCTGACAGGGATTCTATGGCTTTAGACAGATGGGGTAAGAAGGTATACACCTCTGCTACTCTGACCATTAGGGCTTTAAATTGCCAGTTTCATATGTTAAAGTATCAGCAGCATATTATAGGGCTAAATAAACAGAAAATTATGTTGATTTCTGACTGTGCAGAACACAAAGATTTAAAAGAGTTAATGCATTCTGCTGACCAAGTTGGTAAACATACTTTGCAGTGTGGTTTTAATGCTTTAGAAGCATCTTGTAGGGCTGCTGTCACTGGGTCTGTTCTTAGAAGGCATGCTTAAGGCTTAAGGAACAAAACTTGCCAGATCATGTCAAAGCAAAATTACTGGATGCACCCTTAAACCAAGAGCACAGATTTGGCAATAAAGCAGAAAAAGTTCTCAAAAGGATGAAGGAGAAAGCTAAATCTATGCAAACTGTTAAAGATTTCTTACAAATACAACCACCTAAATTCAGTAGGCATTGGCCTTCAAAGAATTGGTCCTTTCCAGTCCCTTCCAGGCCTTCTCAGTCCAAATCCAGAGTCAGCTGACCACCAAGACTTCAGTCTCAGGTTATGCACAGATCTAAGCAGTGGGGTGCTCCCACATCCAAAACAGGGAGTAGTAAGCCACCACTCTATGGTAAACTTGCACAATGACTTATCCTTAACTCCCCCAAATCTTGCTCAAGTACTTGCACCTTTAGGAGGAAAACTCGCCCTGCATGCAAAAAACTGGGAATACATTACCCAAGACAAATGGGTTTTAAACATTGTTTCCCTAGGATACAAATTCCACTTTCACTCACTCCCATCCCTAGGTGGATGGCCAGACCTCCCTCCCAAACCAGTGGGAGGCAGTACTTTCTCTCCTCAGCATCAAGGCTATTCAACCTGTCCCAGCAGAACAAAGGGGACAAGGCTTTTATTCAAGACTGTTCCAGAAAAGAAAACTCCTGGTGTCCTATCCTGGATTTATCTGTTCTCAAAAATGCTAACTCTCCAACAGCTGCTTCCTATGCTAGCCAAGGATGCCTGGCTGGCAACTCTAGTCTTGAAAGAAGCTTACCTGCACATCCCCATAAGGGAATCTTGCAGAAAATACCTTTGCTTCAAGGCAGACTCTATGCACTATCAGTTCTTTCCACTTCCCTTTGGCTTATCTACTGCACCCAGGGTATTCACAAAGTGCCTAGCTCCAGCCATTGCTTTTTGCAGACAGAGAAGTATTCAGATTTACCCATACTTGGACGATTGCCTGATTCAGGAGGAAAGTCAGGACTTACTATTACAGCACCTGGCATTTGTAAGGAGACTTCTAACTTAAAGTGGGGTACACCAGCAACGAAAATAAATCACACCTAGTACCCTGCCAAAGGATTGTATTCCTGGGAGCAAGCTTAAACACAACTTCCCAGATGGCATTCCTTACTCCAGAGAAACAAATTTATTTGACAACTTACTTTAACCTACTAGCCACCAAAACCCAGCTATCTGCAAGGAAAATACTGCAAGTTCTGGGGTTCATGGCCTCTTGCATTCTGTTAATTCCATATGCAAGACTGCACATGAGGAAACTTCAATGGTATCTAAAAAGTCTATGGTGTCAACATTCTCAGGACCTGGAAACAATAATTCCTATCATTCCGTGTCTAACGGCAGAGTTCTTTTGGTGGGCAGAAGCCTGCAACCACAACAAGGGACTCTCTTTCACTCTATCCACTGCCACCCAAACCCTAACAACAGACGCATCAGACTATGCATGGGGGACTAGCAGGGCAGGGCATTCAGGACAAATGGAACCCAAAGCAGATGCACCTGCATATCAATCAAAAAGAAATGTTAGCTGTACAGAATGCTCTGACAGCCTTCAAAGGCCTTATTCTTCCAGGACAACTATTGGTAAAGACAGACAGCATCACAGTTATATGGTACATAAACAAGCAGGGGGGAACACATTCCTACCCACTCTGCAGACTAGCCATGGCTCTGTGGAACATAGCCTTGAGCAACCAAGTGCACCTACAAGCTCAATTCCTGCCAGGCAAACTAAATTCACTGGCAGACAACTTAAGCAGAAATATCATGGACCCGCATGGATGGAAACTGGAACCCAAAATATTCAAACTTTTGGGGAACAGATGGGGGACACCAGAGGTGGACCTGCTTGCTTCCCCTCAGAACTATTAATTGAGCAAATACTGCACCAGAACTCCCCATAGCCAAGCTTGGAAGGTGGATGCTCTGTCCTTTTCCTGGGAAAGTCTCTCAGTCTATGCCTTTCCCTCTCTGTCTCTCCTCTTGAAGGTTCTACTAAAGATCAAACAGGACAAGCCAAGGACAATCCTGATTACACCAGACTGGCCACGCCAGCACTGGTATCCTCTTTTGCACAGTCTGACAGTGCTACAACCTTGGCACCTGCTTCAGACCCCTTCCCTGCTGTCCCAGCGGGGGGGGCAAATTCTGCACCCTCAGCTATAGACCCTGAACCTTGCAGCCTGGCTAATCCCCTGAACTCACCTCTAGCAACCCTCAGTAAGCAGGTGCTGGATGTCATTCTTGAGGCAAGGAGGCCTAGTACTAGAAAATCCTATTCAGAGAAGTGGAAAAGATACTGTTCCTGGAGCAAGTCTCAAGGGATGGCCACAACTGTCCCCAGCTTACCTCATATACTAGATTACTTAACAGAAATGCTGCACAAGGACCTATCCTTCTCTTCAATTAAGATTCATGCCACTGCCATCTCAGCTCATTATAATACTGAGCCACCCCTCTTCTCTCATCCTCTGGTAAAACAGTTCCTTAGAGGGGCCAAAAATGTAAGCCCCCCCCAGGAGAGCTCCCACTCCAGCCTGGGACCTTAACTTTGTATTGGAAAAACTTACACTTCCCCCCTTTGAAATGGCTGCTACAGCAGAGTTGAAATTCCTCTCATGGAAAACAGCTTTACTTCTAGCCATCACTTCAGCAAGAAGAGTGTCTGAACTGCAGGCCCTTATGGCAGTGGATCCCTTCATTATCTTCCATGCGGACAGGGTTTCCCTCAGGACTAACCCATTTTTTTATGCCCAAGGTGGTGTCTAGTGTGGCTTTAAACCAGTCCATTCATTTGCCTACTTTTTCCCTAATCCTCAAAATAAAGGGGAAAGGATACTGCATTCTCTAGATGTGCACAGACAGCTTAGATTCTATTTGGACAGGACTAAGCCTCTCAGAAAATCTGACCAGCTGCTAGTCAACTTTGCTGCAGGTGCAGAGGGGAAGGCCATTTCAAAGCAAACCGTATCTAAATAGATAGTGCACTGCATCCATTTCTGCTACAAGCACCATGGAAAACCTACCCCACAGGGGATAAGAACACATTCCACTAGGGCTACATCTACCTCTACTGCATTTCTCAGAGGAGTCCTTACTAGGGACATCCTGAAAGCTGCAACCTGGAGCTTGGTACACACTTTCACCAAGCATTACCACTTGCCTATCTTTTCTAAATCCAGAGCTAGATTTGCCACAGCAGTCTTACCGAGCCTGATTGCCAGGCCTAGTGCTTCTTAATCTACCTCCACCCTTCCTTAGCTTTGGGAATCAACCCAAATGTGATGACTGCAACAGTGAAACATGAAGAGCATAGTACAGTTGTGTACACTTACCATGAATGTAGATGTTTAAGTGTATTCACTGTTGCAATCCTGGCTACCCTCCCTCCAGCCTCCTGATTGTCTTTGCTTTCAACTATCCTTTTTGGTTTGGCATATCTTATACTATGTGTATTTCCTTTTTGCTGGGGGTGTTCCACACCATATAATTGCTTCATATTTTGGGGACACCTGACATCTGGGGCAAGAAAAACTGATGTAATGGCGTCAGCTGCATGTTTTATACTCCTGATGACCTGACGTCATGGAAGGAGCGACAGCATCCAATGCAGAAATCCCAAGACTCTGGTATTCAGGCTGGCTGAGGGCTACCTGCAGGCAGAAAACCCAAATGTGATGACTGCAACAGTGAATACACTCGAACATCTACAGTTATGGTAAGTATACACAACTGTACTATCTCCACTATTTCAAGCAGATGATACTTACACTGCCTTACATATTTTCAACTCTCTCACCAACATAGTGTCAATAAACACTTCACAACAACAAAGAGATGATGAAAAGCACTAAGTAGCCATTGGCTAAACTCTATGATAAAGAAACACATAAAAGACAGGTATAAGTCCTGAGTAAAATGGAACAGCACACAATAAGTACAATTTGTCTGCACCATAAGTCACAACTGCAAACTAGAAACTAAGAAAGCCAAATCATCTTATCTCCACACAAAACTACAAATCTAGATATTTAACCTTAGCAATTCTGGAACATAATTCAGAACATACAGCATTTTAACAATGACACTTCTTACTACTTGAACAGCATGGCAAATATAAATTCTCTGGAAGATTTCAACCATGCAATGGCACTTCAATCAAGTTTGCTAATCAGACCTCACACTCACTCCAAGACCTACATACCTGACCCCCCCCATATCAACCCACAAGCTCACACTAACAATACACAGTCCATTGCAAATCTTCACACACCTCAGATGCATCAGCTAACTCAAACTAGACCCCTCCTTTTTATTTCAGAGACCCTGGCTAAATCAGTCAGAAAACTACTACAAACTTTAAACACCAAATACAACCCCAATCCAAATAGCTTATATGCCCTACTTTCTTGAGGATGTATGTTGTACAGCTTACCTGAACCTCTTCTACACATTTTCAGCCTTTCTATCACCACAGGATAGAATCCCCCCTCCCCCATTTCAAACACTCACTTATAATTCCAGTTCCAAAATTCCAACAGCTTCCTCTTTTCTGGATTTCTGGTCTATGTCTATTCTTTGTCCTATCACCAAGCTCTATGAAAGATTCATTTATGATCAGTTATATGAACATCTTAAGTAAAACAGGGGCTAGTAATCAATGCTCAACATGGTTTCCTTGCTGGATGCAATATCTTGACTGCCATATACACAGTGTCAGATACAATTTTCTCCTCAGTAGAAAAAGGCTGACAGGAGCTATATTTGTAGATATTTGCAAGACCTTTGAAAGTGCTGACCATCAAACACTGATACATATATTTAATATCATTGGATTTGCTCAAAACACAGTCTACCAGTTTCAAAACTATCTAACAAAATCATACTATAGAAGGGAAATCTACACATTAGCACAAGCAAATTCTCTACATGAGTCCTCAAGGTTCTATATAAGCCATATTTTTGTATATTTTTTAATGATATTGCTACGTGCATCCTGAAAAATAACCTCATACTCTGTGCAGATGACATCATTATATTTATTTATTTATAAATGTATTAACCAGGTAAGTACATTGGTCCATGGATCCTTTTCAGGCATGAAATGGGCCATGAAGGCATTACACAAACAGTAATATAAGAAATGTGAAACAAACACTTAGAGCATGAAAACATTGTTTGCATTAGCATATACAGAAATATACACAGCCATAGAACAATACAAAACCTACATTTTGCCTTTAAATATTTATGTCTGCAGTCTGAAATAAAATCAGATGTTTCCACATGTGGGAAGAAGGTAATAAGTGAGAGAGTTGGAGGAGTGTAGCTAGTACTAGAACATTACAACATGGAATCCTAGGGATCTGCAATAACGTCAGGTGCAATGATGGGAGTCAAAGTTTTGGTGAAACAGAAAGACTAATCTAAAGTCATTAGCAATGAAAGGGTGAAGGCGATAGTGTGGGAAAATTAAGTTAATGTGTGGTGGTAGTGCATAAAATAAAGAACAAAGAGGTAGAGAAAAGGGGAAGAAACAGGACAGAGATATAGTTGAATAGTCTGTGATTGTCCAAGCAAATCTGCAACAGGATGGATTATTCAGTTTACTCTAAACTGGACGAGAGAGTATCAACATCTTTTGGTACATAACAACAACTAGAAACCTTGTCTTCCTTAACCTTTCTGACACTTAACAAGGTAGCCATATCAGTAGTGGACAAATGCAAATAGCCAGGGTTAACTCTGGATCCAACTCTGTCATTCAAGACTCACACCTACTTGGTTATTTCAAAAGTCTCAAATCAGCTGAAAACTGTCTACTTCATCTCCAGCTGCCAACAAAGGAAACTAAGCAAGCTCTAGCTAAGAATGCCTTTATTTCCAGACTTGAGTGTGCTCTACTAATTGTCATCTTCTGCTCAGCTTGTAATACCAACAAAATTCAAACAGCTATAAATTCTATCTGTAGATTCAGCAACCTCTCTCCTCATCTGGAGCACCATTGAGTCATCCAACAAAAAGCCAAATGACTAACAGAAACAGCTTGATCCACCTTTTTGTTGTCCACTCTTCCCTTCACGATACTGAATAGCAGACTCTGCCCTTCTCTTGGAAACAGCCTACAAATAAAGTCCATCTTATTCTCTTTGGGGTCATGAGAATATAAGAATAATGATGTGACTCTAATACCCCCAACACACACACGCACACATGCACACACGCACGCACGCACACACGCACACACGCACAGACTTTGGACTCACTGCTGCAGAAAGAAACTTTAGAAACTTTCACTTTCTATTTAGAGCAAGCTCCCAATAGAATTATGGCAAATTACAGAATATGTATCTTAAAAAAATGATGGAATATCTTAAGGGCATGTTTCAGTATTCCTACTTCCTAGTTAAAGGGTAATACTGTGATGGAACATCTTAAGGACATGTTTCAGTATTCTTGCTTCCTGGATAAAGGGTAATACTGTGACATGAAGGAACGTCTTAAGTACATGTTTCAGTATTCCTACTTCCTGGATAAAGGGTAATACTGTGCAGCAATCCTCTCCACTAACAAGCAGCCTACTAAACAGTAAGACTTGCAAGCTCACAAGAGCAAATAATCACCATTGACAATACATAAACAGTTTTAACCTTCCCAACTAGATTTTACAGACACACCTTACTACAAATAGTCTTAAATATAACCCCACTCATGTACTGTTCGACTAATAATCTTAAATATAAACCTTGACTGATCTATAAAGGTACACTGTTCTAAAAATTAAACAGTAAAATTATGGCTGATTTCAAAACTGGTCCATAAGTATGGTTGACTCGTACTGGTTGCTACATATATATCAACTAATGTAGCAAATACTGCAAGAAAAGGCAGATATTAATTATCTGTCATTGGAAAATGTTTTTCCAAGGAAAATGATGAAATGTTTCAGTTCAGTGTTACTGTTTATTATTATGTGTATCCTTTCAGTTATATCTCTATAATTTTGTGGAACCTGTAAAATAAAACCTCCCCATATTAATGTAATCCTTATCCTGGAACCTATTGTGGTAATCAAGCATGGGCTTAGTTTTATCAATATAATGCTGTAATAAAAGCAAACTGTCAATGATGTAATTCTCTTACTGTCATGTGCCATCTTGTAGCACATTGTAAATATTTGTGCTTAGATATCTGGGGTCTTGTTGAAAAGGGTCTTAGGACCAGCTCACTTACCCAGTAAACAAAAGAATGAATGAATAAATAAATTAATCAATTAATAAGAATACAGCAACTATATATATATATATATATATATATATATATATATATATATATATATATATATAGTTACACTTCATAATCCCGAATTACTGAAATCCTGCAGTTGAACGGTCTGATGTCAATGTGCCATGTATATTCATGAGGGCACGCTGACTCCACTCCAAGTCTAACATGGACCGTGCAGGAAGGCAGGGGGCGTGTCTGACTGCCGAGCAGTCCTAAGGTCCACGTCCCTACAAGTGTCTGAATTGTGAAATGTCAACACACATAAGTGAGTCCGCTCAAATGTCAACATACCCAACACTACACTCCCTCACATTGTAAACCCCCAGTAGAGTTATAAAAAGTAAAATATATATATTTTTTTCTAATTCCAGATATAGCTGCCCGTATTTGCGCGTGTTTGCGTGGGTGTGCCCATAGCTTAGCTAGAGTTAGCAATGTCGACATTGAAGAACATAATAACAAACTTTTATGCAAATCAATCCAAATAGCAATAGCATAGTGGTAGAGCCGTTGCACAAAGAAGAGGCATTCACGGTTTGAGTCCCACCACTCCCCTCTCAATTTTATGTTTTAAATTAGCATATGAAATAATTCCTGACATATATATATATGACTAAAATCTTACTAAAAAGCATTTAAATGGCCTATGTATCAGTGAACAAAATGTATATATAAAAATGTAAGAAGGATCTTGACATATAAGTGCCCATAGCTAAGCAGTGCTTTACCCAGCACAATCTAGTTACCCACAGCTAAGCAGCACTTTACCCAGCGCAATATAGTTGCCCACAGCTAAACAGCGCTTTACCCAGCGCAATAAATTTGCGTGGAGCTGTGCACCACGCTAACCAGTGCACCGTAGAGCAACGTGGAGCAATGTCGGGCAACGTCGAGCAACGTGGAGCAACGTAGAGCAACGTTGAGCAAAGTTGCCTCAACACAGCCACACCCCCTAGCCTGTCTGGACAGTAGTAAAATAAAATGCAATGACAAGTTTCAAACCCGGGACACTGTGCACCATAATCAAAGTACTGAACCACTAAGCCATGACAGCTTAGGATAAACGTCCACTGTTAACATACATATAATGGTAGATTAACCATTGCTAAGCAGGTCTGCAGTCAGCCGAGATTTTTCAAAAATGGCCAATCACAAAAAAGTGCGGGAAATGCGGCATATTTAAGCTCCATAGGCAGGAATACTAGCCATAACTGATTGTAGCTCCCATCTGCAGTTGCTGGGGCATCAAGGAGTCAAAATACATGGTTTGGCTCCTAGTCCATTGTCATGAGTCTCGACTCCTGCAGCGCCAGTTCCAAGGGATGGAGTATAAGGCAGAGGCTTGGAACCGGTTGGCTCATGAACTCACCAGTGCTACAGGCGTCCCTCGGACTGGTGAGCAGGTCCATCACCACCATGCAGACCTGAAGAGATGGAAGCAGGACCTACTGAACCAATGGAGCCAGGAGGCCAGTCATATGCAAGATGCCTCACTACTAAGTAGGTAGCCTTGGAATGCAGTATGTAAGACAAGCTAATATAGTCTAAATAATGGATAGGTATGTCTCAATATCCCTTCATTTACTTCACAGCTGCAGGTGTCCGTGCTGCGAATCAGCAAGCCCATGCAGATAGGCTTCTAAGGCTGTGCCACCAGGCAAGTTAGTATTTATTCTGCATGTATTGTTATATAATATATGTGAGAGAGCATGAAAAAAGTGTTGTAGCCCAATAACACAGCTATAAAATGCCCTGAATAAATTCTCTGCATGTACTGTTATATAACATAAGTCAGACAGCCAGAAATAGAATGTATTAACCCATTAATAAAGGTAAAATAAGTCTTGAAGACTATCTCTGCATGTACTGTCATATAAAATAAGTGAGCGAGCCTGAAAAAGAGTGTTGTGACCTATCAATAAAGGTATAACATGTCCTGACTACGTCTTCCGTATGCACTGTAATATCAAATAAAGGAGAGAGCCTGTAGATAAGAGTGTTTAATGTAATAATAAAGGTATAATACTTGGAGTGTGTCTGTGTCACTTACTTTGAAATGTTGTTGTACCCTTGCATTAAATAAATAGTACTGTTGTATTAAGTGCTGTCAACCCACAGTTGTGCAGTCCTATATAAAGTGGATGAAGGAAATGCCAGTAGCTGTGAAGCATATAACAGTCCTCAACAGTTGGTAAATGGCTGTCATGCATAGGTAAATCTGGCACACGAGTAGCTTGTCAAGGTGTTCCCCAGAAATGTGAGTGTGCTACATGAAATGTAGGGTTCTGTAAAAAATTAAGTGAAAATGTCACGTGAACACATCCAGATATGTAGATACATAAATATAAAAATAAAATGCAACTATGTAGCAGTAACATCTGCATCTTGGACAGTTAGTATGTGAGATATAGGTCAGGTATATAATGAACTAGCCAAACTCATTACACAATCTAATGCATGTTGCCTAGTGTAATAATACATGTAGGGGATATACACCTGCAGTCAATAGGAATGTAGTGTAGAGTAAAAGTACTAATAAGATGTTAATGGAGATTTCTTTTTACACCCTACTCCATGTGCATAAACAATGCAATTCCACACCTCAATGGGTATGTCTAATCTCAGAACATTTGTTGGGACATATGTCCTATTGTTCTATAAAAATCTGCATTTACTTTGATGTATGTGCCCTGTACAAACACCACAATCTTGGTGACCTGTTGCCACCAATCATCCCTGCATGCTGTTGTAATGTCCACTGTCGTTCAATATATGCATGTGTTATGCTTGCTGTTCAACTGTTGTAACCCTGGTGTGTTCGGTTAATGGGAATATTACTGCATGCTGTTACAACTAATTTGGAATGTTGTTGTCTATGTTGTATTTAAACACACCTAATCACAGAACGCATGGGAAGGCCGGTTCCAGCGGACCCACCTGTCCCTCCTCAGCTGGCGATTGCACCTGGCACCAGCAGGTCTGGTGCCCAGCCCGGGCTACCCTCCTCCATTGGTCCTGTGCCACCTTTGGGTGGAAGCGCTGCAGGGGATGAGGCTCATCCCCCCCCCCTACAAGCGTGAGCGGAGAAGGCCCACCTGTCACACTCCGAAGGGTCCGGGTTGTGGTGCGTAGAGAGATCCAGCATTTAGTCGCTGATCCCCTATGCCAGCTTGAGGCGAGAGTGGCATGACTCACGGGTGAGCCTGCCCCTCCTACACAGCCCCCAGCACAGCGACCCTCAGGTCTGTGAAGGTTCAGTGGTGACTGCCCATGGGTGGGGATCTCAGTCTCACTGTTACCATCTGTGGGCTCATGGGCTTGCGATTTCCAAATATCCATCCCTGTCAATTGTGTTCACCCACCCCATGTGTCATACTCCGCCCCTGTATGCGTCTTGTTTGTCTTGTCTGTTTACCTCCCCAACCTACCTAGCCAAATATACCTACTTCCTCTACCTCACATTCCACTCTCACCTGAAAAAAAAAAAAGGGTAATCTGTACCCACAAAAAAATTACGCCCCATACATAGCTGCCCATTTCACACACATGTCTGCTGGACATGTAAACTGATAATTAGAATTGGCAGTACAACATACTTTGTTGTCCTCACCCCTCTCTCAGGGGTGGAAGGTTTCAAATTTCACTCCAAATTTGCAACATATGCACAGCTGTTGCTGGTAAAGAAATGGCAGCTATGGACCTTCCCTACACTCGTCCTGCACATCCCGAGCTGGTTTCCCTACTGTCTTTCCCTCTTTGTGCCAATTTTTCACCACTTTCCTATCTCCCCATTTTCTTTTCTTTAAAAGAAATTAGCGGAGGGGTTAGCGGGAGTAAGCACTTTTAAGCAGTAGTTAGCGGGTTTGAGCGAGTGTGGGCATGTGTGCGCTTAGCTAAGTATTGCTAAGCATCGTGCAAACCTGCGAAAACCCGCTTACAACTGCTTAAAAGTGCCTTAGTCACTCTGTATGTCAGGGCCCTTGTTCTGCTCAGCAGCAAAATAAAATACCTGTGTCATTCTCGAATCCCGGACCTTGGACACACTAGACTGCATGAAGTACCACTAAGCCACTGTAGATAAACAGCAGGTTGTTGCTGAAATATATATATCATGCATCAGAATGAGTGAATGTAAAGGAAAGATAGGAATGCCATAACACAAAACCTGTTCTGTTGAACTTTACCAGCAGTTGTTGTGGAATTGCATTACATGACTGTGATAACAGAACCAGCCATTCTAGCAGTAAATAATGTTACAGCAGCACTTTACAACCTCCACACAGTATCATAGCAGGACAATCCCCACCCAAATGTACAAAATTCCTGTGTGTTCAAGGTCCAGCAAGGATGTAGGTAGGTATACTCAGTAAAAGTAAAAGAAACTACATACTCCCATGTATCTTGTAGGGGTGAGTACAAATCTACACTGTCAACTGTGTACTGGAAGTGGCAACATTCAGGTCTAAGTACAACATTCAAATCACTGGCTACACCCCTAGCATCAGTCATAAGAACTATACCAACCTTCTGACTTACACAACGGTGTCCACAGCAAACAAGCATGGTCCCCACTTTGGAAAGCTGAAAGGGCTACGCCTACCTGACTTAGCAATTTATAGCATTGGGTTGCTATGACACTGAGTACTGCAAGTACCACACAGCAGGCTGCATGCAATTGCCAAATGGTGGCCACCAATTGGTGTAGAGGCCATCACATGCACATGTGCATATACCTATAAAAGCAGACTGTACTTGCTGTCCACACATGCAATCATTTCATTGCAGCTACGGAGGGAGAGAGAGAGAGCAAGAGAGAGACACAGATGCAGACAACAGCTGCAGAATAAAATATATATATATATATATATATATATATATATATATATATATCGACAGAAGAAGTCATATATTGAAAGAAAAAAAGAAAGAAGAAAAGAATATATTGAAAAAAAATATATAGAGAAGAATAAATATATTGAAAAAAATATATTTGAAAAAATAAATATATATATATATATATATATATATATATATATATATATAAAACTAACAAATATATTGAAAATAAGAAATATTTTGAAAAAATATATATATGAAGAAAAAAATATATTGAAAAAATGTATTGTAAAAAAAATTATATATTGAAAAATAAGTAATATATTGAAAAAAAAATTTTACTGAAAAAAGAGAAATATATCTGAAAACATTACTGAGATATATTACAAACATCTATCAGTAAACACACAGAAATGAAAGATACGAACACATACAAAGGAAATGTATGTAACAGCTATGTATTTACTGGCATGTAGTAGATGTTTATGAAGGGTACTCTACTTAGTTTGAATCATCCATATGTGGCAGCAGTACATATCTATGCACAGATGCCCTGCATAACTACTGGCATGGAGAAATCAGTGTGTAGCTGTGTGCAGTGGGATATGACTGTGACATATGTAGTTCAGTATTCAATGTCAAACATCTGATCCATGTTATCTGTGTTCTGTACAGTAGTGTGTACAATGTCTGTTTGGGGGTGTAGCGCATATGGTTACATAAACATGGCTGTGACAGAGTAACAAATGCATAATAGTCATATTAATGTGTAGCTTAGCATTGGCAACAGCTGTACCAGGCTAGTATGCTAATCTAGCATTTGCAGCTATATATACACCCTCTAATATTACTGTGTGCTCACATGTGACACCTGTTCATGTTGCAGCAAGGACCAACAGGTCAGCCGTGAGGCACACAAACTTACAACAGTGTGGACCTTGTGTGTGTATGGCACACACATATGGAGAGATCTGTCTGTGTCAGATATATTAGCATCTGTACATGTGCATAGAGCAAGGGACATACTGCAACTGTTTGTGAAGGGTGGACATATATATGTTGTTGAAGGTTGTTATGTGCATATTTCTATGTAGTTTGTAGTGTGTGGCAAACAAGACAGCATACAGTGCTGGTATATGATATGTGGTGGTTAAACGCTGTGGGTATGATTCGTCAGGTTTGCAGGGTTGCAGCCAGTGAGGCCTGCTAAAGCTACATGGGCTGAGAACACCTTCAATGCATTCTGCACAACACTGTGCAATATTATGACATAACTATATACCTCACAACCTTCACATAAGTGATATCCCCACCATGAAAGGTGGACTGTATATATGTGTGTGTATATATATATATATATATATATATATATATATATATATATATATATATATATATATATATATATATATATATATATATATATATATATATATATATATATATATATATATATATCTATATATATATATATATATATATATATATATATATATATATATATATATATATATATATAGAGAGAGAGAGAGAGGGGGGGGGACAGGGACATATTTACTGCAACAGATGCCTGGTGACAAAGCCATGGACTCAAGTTCAATGTTGACACTGCATTGGCATCCCTTCTTGCAAAAACTCTGTACCCATTAACTAACACATAAGTGGTAGTCTACTAAACACCGAAGGTGTGATGAGAGACCATGGGACACAGGTGGACAGTAGTCTCCCCTCTGATAATCACAGTGCCACACTAGTCATGTTATCTGTCTACATGGCACACGTCATCACAAAAGGTGTGTTATCCAGGAAAATATAGGTCAGTGTCCCCCTCTACTCATCACACATAAAGCCCATTATAGACTACAATGCCCCATGTGGTATGTACCTCACAAGACATCTACAGCAACTGGAAACAACACAGACATACCTCACAAAGAGTAATACCGGCCTCAAACAGATGCCCTATACAGACCGTCTCACAAACACACAGCTAGACTGTGTCGCATACCGCCTACCCAGAGGTGACCTCTGCCTAACATACTAAGCTATGTCAAACCCACAGCTGTTGGACATGTTCCACGTAAACAGATCACAATCCCTACGAGCTACACGCTCTAGGGGACCTAAACCTTGTGACCTCAATAAACAGCACATGCTGGAGGGATAGATTCCCATCTCAGAGACATCCCATACTCTGGAACAAACCACCTATCAATAGCAAACAAAGCTCCTAAATAGCAGTCATCAGAAATAATCCTGATGATTGTATGGGAGATAGGAAATACACCCCTGGAATCACCTCTGTGGCTCTGCTTGTCAGGGCCACGTGAAACATAATTACTTGTGTGTCAAAGGCCAGGGTAGCGTATGGCTAGACCTCTATAGGCCCTAGGGCCAATAGCCTATTACCTACATATGAAGTGATACACACCCACATGTACTTGTTACAATAATTGCTATGTGAGGTTGACTGAATGCGATGGTGAATGTGTTGGTGAATGTGTCAGTGTTCTGTATATGTGTGCTAGCTTACTGGGAAACTGTTTCTGTCATAGTATTAT
Organism: Protopterus annectens; assembly: GCF_019279795.1. Taxonomy (NCBI): domain Eukaryota; kingdom Metazoa; phylum Chordata; order Ceratodontiformes; family Protopteridae; genus Protopterus; species Protopterus annectens. The sequence continues at coordinate 1,152,289,945 of NC_056735.1, forward strand.
GTGTCCTAGCTGTGATCCCAGCAAAAGATGTGTATGCAATTGCTAGATGGAAAAAGCAGTATGCCATACGGTATTTCATAGTCCCTTGGTGTCGACTGTGGTGTTCCATTGTAGGCTAAAGCAGTACATGTATGCTTATTGAGTGTTACTGCTGGTGAATACAACTCCTGTATGAACTGCAGTACTGCCTGAAGCTGTATACCTAAACAGCAGAGTATGGTGTATGTCCACATTTCTTGGAACCACTGTTATGTGTGTTCCCTGTAGTCCTCACAGATTACATACCTCAGGCATAAGTTTTCATAACTACTGACACACAGTACTGTATGGTACACAGGTAAAGGTCATCTGGGTTGCCATACCTTTGTGTCTGGTATGTATGTCTGATGTGTGTGTGGGTATGCCTGTACCATGGCCTCGGTCATATGTGTGTTACAGGATATAGGTGCGTATCTAGCAAAATGTATAGTGTAGTACAGCAGTATGCCACCTATATTAACGAATGTGCACATTTGTTAGGCAGGGGTTTGCCATCAACGACTAGTGTGGTATACTGGTAATACTGTAACTGGACTGTATGATCACTGCAGTGGATTACATATTTCTTGATGCATTAGCTTGATATATACCTCCTGTGGCTAAGTGGTGCATTGTGTCGCATACAGTGTGCCATGTACTGTTTATAGTCTTACATACTGGTTTATCTTTGTTGCTGTGCAAAACATGGTTCGATATATAGGGTGTGCCTGGCACTGTCAGGCAGTTGTGGGCTGAGCACTGATATGTGTATTGAAAGTGTGTAACCTGTGGCAGCCAATAGGTTGCTATATATGGCAGTTTATTGATATCTGTACTTTAGAATGTTAAGTGTGCCACATGACTTGATCACACATATTGTTTCATTGTCTTCCAGGGCCATGTCCCACCATCGAAACCCCAGCTATAGCCCGGCAGGGGAGGAAATAATAACAACAAGCCTGGTGCAGCACTATGCGCTGCTGTTGTCCAGAACCAGCCAGGACCAGCATGAGCGGACTGCACTGTGGCAAGATCTTGTCCGTAGGGTAAATGACATAGGCATGCATAACTGGACATATGAGCAGGTATGCCATCACTGCAGTGATTTAATTAGACATGTCCGGCAGCGTGAGTCTGATATCCGTGGACAACAGCTTGCCACAGGTGGTGGGATAGCCATCCATCTCCCCCTCACCAGAGTGGAGGAGCTGCTTCTGAGCCAGGTGGCTCCTGGCCAACAACAACAACAACAACTAACATGTATCATCATGGAGGCCGGAGCCACACAGCAAGTTGACACGGAGCATGCAGGTAACATGGCATAGCTGTTGACTACTGTTACCTCTATTGTTATAGCATGCTTATGTGAAATTTGTACTGTGTAGTTAGAAGATGTGGTGCCTAGTGTTGTGCAATACTAATAATTAGGAATATGATCTGTATGCCTGTGACTGTCAACCATTGTACTACTGTAACATTGCAAACACACAGTAGCAATGCCACAGTTGTTGCCACTGACAAACTGTCTCATATCCTTGTAGGTCCCTCTGGTGTGACATCAAGGCAGTAGACCCATGCTGGTGAGTGTGTTCTACATTTAAAGTTGCTAATTATATGTGCATGTCATAGGTGAGGTGTAGGCCATGTACACATATCACACCTATGCATAATGCATGCTGTGCATGTTTGCTGTGAGACTATGCACATCCCAGTAACATGGGTAGCTGCCTAAAACACATACAATACACAGAGCATCCCACACAATTGTGGCAACACTGTAGTGGACATTGGATAGGCAGAGTCGATACACATACAAACATCATACACAACATTGTCATACACAGTACATGTTAACATGCTACACATGGTGTATTCAGACACCCGCTGTAAGGTCACACTCCAGTATCCCAAATGTCATCCACACAGCACATGATATACCTGAGGGGTAGATGCCTCTGATGTGGCTGTGCGACACTCTTCAACACATAACACTTCCATGTTAGGCAATGCCTCCTATTGGGCACCATACAAACCCATGTAACAACTGGCTGTGAAATGGTGAATGTAGCCATGGTACTGCAGTTCTGGTACAGCATGGTATGTGCCAGTCTGGCACACATTAGTAGCCTTGAGTGACCACATGATGCTGCATGATGATGGCTCATAGTACTACACCCCATCCAGTTACAGTGACCACAGTTCCACACATAGCATTAACTGCTATGCACCTCAATGTTGTGTGTGTGCAAACATATGCACCGATACACTTTATGCATAGCAATCACCATTTGTACAAAGTGACACATATATGTCATGTAATGCTATTGCGTGTATAGGTCACATGACACACACAGTGTATGTGTGAAGTTTAACGTTGCAGTTGTGTTGCAGCATGCCATGTCATGGCTGGCACTGGCATGTCCACAATATGTCCTACACTCACCATAACCACTGTACAATGGCCATGTTGAGCAATGGTATTCCATCAGGTATACATGCACCACTCATCCTGTGTATACATAGCATGCATGTGCTACACCTGTGTCCACAATTATCTGCTAAAGACACAGATGCACTAATCAGAAATGGATATCTATGTGACACACAGATACACATCCAGCCATGGTATGTATACCTGTAAGTGATGGTGCACAAGACATTTCAGAGCTTTTAATATTTGCACAGCAATGTTGTGTCCATGTACACATTGCATTCCAGGGTGAGGCCGATCACTGAACAACAACATACATGCATCAAAGCCATGTATGCTGTTATTAACAAGGGTTGTCTACACCCACACTGCATGCTGTTGAGAAACACACGTCCTGCAAGCTGACATGTGTGATATAACTGATTGCCTTGCGATACTGTACCCCACCATCACTCGCTATTGTGTATGTTCTGTATTGCTGGTGGTGTGTGTGTGTGTGTGTGTGTGTGTGTGTGTGTGTGTGTGTGTGTGTGTGTGTGTTTGTTTTAGTGAGGAGTGCATTTGTGTGCATGTGTGCATGTGTTTGTGTGCATGTGTGCATGTATTCATGTGTTCATGTGTGCATGTGTTCATGTGTGCATGAGTGCATGTGTGCATGTATTCATGTGTGCATCTATGCATGTGTGCATGTGTTCATGTGTGCATGTGTTCATGTGTGCATGTGTGCATGTGTTCATGTGTGCATGTGTGCATGTGTTCATGTGTTCATGTGTGCATGTATTCATGTGTGCATGTGTACATGTGTGCATGTGTTCATGTGTGCATGTGTGCATGTATTCATATGTGCATGTGTGCATGTGTTCATGTGTGCATGTGTGCATGTGTTCATGTGTGCGTGTGTTCATGTGTGCATGTGTACATGTGTGCATGTGTGCTAACATCAGGTACAGATTGTAAAGTGTGTTTCCTGTCTCCCTCTCACAGGTGCTGAGGTTGTGTTGGTTGAGTGCAGCAGGGAGCCTGAAGACACTGCCACAATTAGTGGAGATGATGAAACGTGTTGTGGCACAAGCAGGTTTGACAGAGTCTGTCATTGTTCCGCCAATCGACAGTACACAGCTTTTCACACCATCTGTGTGCACATTCATACTGCCAATACATCCCTCATCACCAATGGCCTTAGCTGAGGGACATCATACAGTAGGCATTGACCAGGATACTGTGGTATCTATGGCACATGCAACCCCTCACAGCAGCCATACCCAGAATCCTGGGACGGTACCATATAGGTGGATGTCCAGGGGTTCTCGTGGGAGCACCGGTGGTCATAATGCCCCTGGCAGACGTGCCCCCCACAGGTCTTACAACCTCATGTATGTTCTGGGCTGTTATGCAAGCACAGGCACGTATGGAACGGTACACCAGACAGGGACTGAGGGTGCAGAGGGCCCATAACACCACTATCAATGACAGTATCCATGACCTTGCGGGTGCAGTGCATCACTACACTGAGGTCATTGATAGACTTGGGGGGAGACATTAGATGTCCTCCACAATGTAATGTCCATGTGCCAGGACAGTGCAGGATGGCCAAGACATTGATGTGGACGTATGCCAGCAACATCATCAGCTGGCAGTTGTCGCGGATGACACCCAAGTCACAGCCGCTCCCGTAGTGGCAGTACCAGCCCCAGCAATGTTGGAGCAGGGCTGTCAATAGACCATCATAGAAGACCACATGCACGTGGCTCTGGCCAGTCCCAGCAGGGACATGGGTCCAGTCAACATGCCTCTGCCTCTGATGATAGTACCCAGTCTGGCTTAGTACGCGATACTGTCCGTTGCACCCCTGCCAGGCACAGGTACTCTGTCCGTGGCCAGAGATGGTGATCTGTACAGCCTGGCAGGTACAGTCTGTGGCTGTCCCACAACCTCCCGTATACGTCAGCCACATGGTAGAACTGTGTGCATGCAGACACACACACATAATCCAAACACCTAGGGCTAACACATACACACACACATCACATCAACATTGACCCATGCTGTACTGTTGTCCCTCACACACACACACACACACACACACACACACACACACACACACACACACACACACACACACACACACACACACATGTCGATTGGATGGGTCAATGTCGGGCTCTGGCAAACCAGCAACACACCCTGTGCATATGATGAAACTGTGCCACCTCCTGTCATCTGTAACATTGATGCAGGAACAAGCTAACATGGTGCTGATGCACAGGGTGACTTTATAGCAGTGTAGCAATGTTAGCATGTTGTCAACAGTACAGTTTAATGATATCCCTGTAGGTATATCTGAGCAGGCATGATGCATTAAAGCTATGATAATCAATGTAGTATTGTTTACAACAGTGTTAATTCCAAAAATGTATTGTCCGCCCATGTGCCATTTGGCTGATGTGTGTAGTTTTGGCAGTGTGTGTTGGTGAGTGGACAGTACGTGTGTGATGTGTGCAGTACAGATTTGCAGGTGTACATTTGTGAACATGGTGGAGGTGCACTGTCTGCATGTACGTGCATAGCGGACACATAAGAAGGGTGACATGCCCTGTATTACACAGTGTCAAAACTTCATTGTTTCTATTGGTGGCCAGTATGCATTTTAATACACATACATTTTAACTTGGGTACACGTGTGTATGACATGGTTTGACTTTATGCTGTGGGTGATACTCTCACTATCTGTCATTGGTTTGCATTCTGGTAGTGTACACAACCTCAACAGCCTGACCATGACCAATCGTTAGATGATGTCTTGACAACTGACACACAGATGTAGGGAACTCAGTAGCATTTGGATCCGTCGGGTACTGTACTATACCAGTAGCCAGTGGGATTGACCGCCACCCATTCCTGGGACCACTCCTGTCTGGCATATAACCCTCTTAGGTACAAGCAAACACACTAGGGATATGTCTGTCCACATCTGGAAATGCATACAGTGACCTACAATGCATTCTCCGGATGAGACACTTATCCTCCACAAGGGTATCATACAGACAGATACCCGTTGTCCAACCCATGCTGTAAAGCTGTAAGCCAAATATAGCATAGTCATCCTCATTTGTTAAACATAGTATCCCGACAGTACCACATAGGTAGTAGCCCCAAACATGTAGAATGGGTACCGATGTGTACATACAACCAAGTGTTATGTCATCTGTCCTTTGGTATTCACATTTCCATAGATATTTTGAAGTCCCTCGGTATATCACATAACCAATAAGGGGTCTGTATGCATATCCTCAAAGTTGTTGTACACCTATAATGAATGTCCATCATTGACAGACTTTGTTGTGTTTGAGCATGTCTGAAATATACTGTATACGATACCCAAAAAAGAAATAACCAGTGAATAACAGCTCTACCTTCCACTATACACACTTTAATACTTGAAGAAAACTCGCTTAGCAACTCAGCCACAAACAGCCTTTACAGAGTAAAACCTTTTCTTACTAAAAAACACTCCATTTATATCCCAGCTTAATATCATCATTTTTCAATTAACCAGTTACATATGCTTCAATAAAACATTATTCAATTAGTATTTAAGGTAAAAACAGTATTATATAAAATTATGCCAATTACATTCTTTATTCAACCCATTGGGTTGCAAAGTATTATATTTAATTATAAAGATAGATTCCTTCCTTCTTAGTACATATTTCAACATTTCTGTATTTCCATATTGATTAGATACTTGTTCCAAAACAGTTATTTTCATACTTTCCATGCCCCCTTTATGTACCCTATTAAAGTGTTCTGCTACAGGACTGGGAAGTTTATTGTTTTTAATGTCTCTAACATGTTCCTTTATTCTTTCTCCTAGACTTATTTTAGTTTCCCCTATGTAATATTCATTACATGAACAACTTATGGCATATATTACTCCCTTACTTAAGCATGTATACTTGCCTAAAGTGTCAATTATTTTTCCTTTTATTTCATCCACTCTGGTTATAATATATTGACAAATGGAACATTTTTTCCACAAGGGAAAGTCCCTTTTTCTGTTATATTACTTAGAATTTTCTCTCTTGGTCTAAAATATTTACTATGTACCAGGAAATCTTTTACATTTCGTCCCCTTTGATAAGAAATTCTTAGTTCAATTTTAGACAATGATGGAACTTCTCTTTTTACTTGTTTCCAATAACCTTTAACTAATTCATTAAATATGTCTGAAAAAAGAGTATATTTAGAGACAAAAAACATTGAATTATTATCAAAAATGTCATTACTGTTGTTTACTTCAACTTGTTTTATACCAGTTCTTGCAACCCTAACTAAATGTCTGAAATATACCCAAGGCATGAACCCTCACTCACACTATTCTATAGAAACTGTCATGGGTGTGTGTGACACAGATGACCTAGACCACAGATCACTACAGTGGCTGGCCTTGTCACAAACATACATATGTGACCGAAGTCTGAGAAGCAGCAGCACAATCTGTCATAGGTGACAGATGTATTCATGTAGAAAGCAGGCTTCACACATATGAACTAATTGAGGTCACATGTACATATATGTATTTGCCACACAGATACCTGAAGTGTGCAATGCACATACTGTTGTTATACTGATATGTCATACAGTAGTAAAAGCTAAACACACAACACATTGACCAACAGTATCACACACACACACCCAGCAATTGCAGGATTCAAATACCTACCTAACTATTTTATGATACTAGAGAGTTACTTATTAACAGCACGTGCTATATGCTTTATTGGGGGTTTTCATTTCCACTGCTATATTTGTAGGATGCTGACATCATCAGACTTGCCGAACAGGAATGTAACACTTTTAAGGTGTTTTCCTAATCTCCAAAAAGGGGCAATACTCTCAGAGGAAATCACACACACACTCTCAACAATTGCAGGATTCAAACCCCTACCTAACTATGTTATGATACTAGAGAGATACGCATTAACATGACGCGATATGTGCTTTACTGGGGTTTTTTATTTACACTGTTATACTTGTGGGATGCTGACATCATCAGACTAGACATGGTAATGTGTGTGCACTTAGATTTATGCAATCCCAGGACTGAGACATGGGGGACAGCAGGTGTTACCAGCTTGAACAGGACTCCAAAAATCTTACCTTATGTTATCTATCTGTGTCCCAGTTGCCAATCCATCCGATGACAATACATATTTATGCACAGGTTATTGATTTTGTGGATACGACATGTGTCTGGGATGTTGGAAAAAGCCTATTCAAAGTGTATGTGGGATGTTTGTAGCTCATTTCATTCATGTATGCCCTGGGTGGCTGCCTTGCAAACAGTCTAGCAGGTTTGGGAAACATGATCTGCCCATGACCAGTCCAAAGTTGGTAGGGTTGTGTGTTTATAGGCTTCCAATAGCTCTGTTTCTGACTTCAATCCTGATGGACACCATGGCCTTGCGGATCAGACTTCATTGGCTTATATGACTATAGTTCCCATGGTCTGTTGTGCACCGACACTTGTGTAGTGTGCCATATGTTGCTGTGACCCATTCAACAGTTTCATATCCTGTAGAAAGGGTGAGGCTCAACAGACTGTTCAGGTGCAGGCTCTGTTTGTTCTGCAGTTCACTTATGAAACATATAGGGGCACAATGTAATCCAATTGATGCCATGTTTTCAGCTTTGGAAAGGGCTGTTTCTACATGTGATATCTCATGGTATGATGATAGGACCTTTTGTCAGTGAGAGGTGGGTATGTATGTATGGGCCTGTCTGACAGGATGTTGGCATTGTCAGTCATTTACAGTTGGCCCTGACTCAGGACATATATGAGTGTACATTGCTATTTATGACATAGCTGAGGGTAGTGTCATGTTTCTGTATGGACTCCTTCGCAGATAATCTTTCCATGACCTGGATTGGATAGTGTTTGCAGTGCACATTGTTTATTGATGATACTGATTTCAGGTTTTATTTTTCTTTGCTTTTCAACTTTCTTTGACCAACCTAAGTATCTGTAGTACATATTTGATTATGACAGGGTTCCAATATATTATGTATGTGTCTGTTGTCATATCACTGTGTGCACAAGTCAGGATTGGTGAATTGTGAGAGGTTCCTGGGTTAACACATGCAACTGCTTGATATGTGTGGGCCACTGCTGTACTCACACATGGCCTAAGTGTGTGAGCATGCCCAGTTTGGCCTTTCAGTATGCTGTTGCCTGACATTTGCCTAATTTATTCAAGTGTGTGAGCATGCCCAGTGTGACCTTTCAGTATGTTGCTATGTGAAGTCCACTACATTTGTTGATGTGTGTGAACATGCCCAATATTAACATTTATACTATACGTGTGTTGTAAATCGAGTTGTATTTTTAATGCAGGGCTCACCTTTGTGTCATAACTCTACAGGGATTATGCTGTGCCTGTGGGGTTTCCAGGAGACACTTTGCATAGACTTATCAACATTTATTCCTACAGGCTGGCCAGTGAAATACTGTCATGGTTTAGTGGTTCAGTACTGTGACTATAGTGCACAGTATCCTGGGTTCGAGGACTGTCACTGCTTCATATTTTCATACCGGGCAGACCAGACTGCTTAAGGAACAGTAAAGCAAATATGACCATGTTTACCTGCTTTTGCTCACCTATGCCCAACTTTAACCAAACTTGCACAACATTGCTCAATGTTAACCAACATTGCTGAATGCTGCCCAATATTGCTCAACATTGCCCAGAGTTGTGCTACTTAGTGTGTGCAATTTTGTGTACATATACTAAATAGTGGTAAAAGCTGTTTAGCACTGCTTTATATTGCTTAACACATGGCAATCATGCCTCAGGTGGTGCTGCAGGGCTGCCTATGTCGGATACACATATTACACTCCCTATACATGTTTGAAAACAGGTAGTGTCAAGTTAGGCATCCCTTTTACTATATGTGCGAGTCAGAGAGAGGTATCATTTCCAGGGCGCCTACTGAGCCAGTGTATATACTATGCGTTGCCTCTTTGCCAAGGCCAAAGCATACTGGGCACGCCTCCTTCTGCCTACTGGGACAGGCTCAGGTTGTTCCTCCTCCGAGTCACGCTGTGCCTGTGATGGCCTTGGCAATGGTGGGGGGCTATTTGGCCCGGCCCTATGCTGCTCCTGCTGCAGCTGTTTTTGCAGAATCATATTATGTAGCATAGCACATACAATGACTATTTGGGTACATGTAGTTGGTGAGTACTGCAAGGCTCCACCAGATGTGTCCAGGCACTGGAACTGAGACTTGAGCAGCCGAAACACACGCTCAATTACATTTCGTGTTTGTGCGTGTGCCTCATTATGGCATTCCTGATCAGGTGTGTGTGCATTTCTGATGGGTGTCATCAGCCACGGCTCGAGTGCATATCCAGAATCCCCCACTAGGTGACCATGAGGGATGTCCCCATTGGCAAATGTCTGGTACAGCTGTGTCAGATGCCAGATATGGGAATCATGGTAGCTTCCAGGGCAGCCAGCAAATACATTCATTATTATGCTCGGGGCATCACACACGACCTGGCAGTTGATGGAGGGGAAATCCTTGAGGTTATAGTAGACCCTACCCCGCTCACCAGCTGGTGCTTTGATGCATATGTGTGTGCAGTCTATTGTACCCACTACCTCAGGGTATTCCGCTATTTGCTGGAAAAGACTCATATTATTGGTCAATACCTCATGGGAATTGGGGAAATATACATGATCACCGACATGTGCTGGCATGGCATTCAGGAACTGGTACAGTACCCTGGATGCTGATGCCTGTGAAATCTCCATCATATCACCAGTTGGTCTCTGGAAGGTACCTGTTGCTAGTATTCTTAGACCAACACATACCTTGGTTTCCACTGGGATGGGTTCCCCTCTGTTGGTTCTGTGTGTGAGGCGTGGCGGGCACAGCTCAACAATTTGCTGCATGAGGTCTCTGTCCACTCTATAGCGCTCCACTATCTCCAGCTCATGTAGCCCCTGGTAGGTTACCCTGGGCCTGTATACTTTTCTCCATCTCCTCACTGTGGGATGCTCAGCAGCATTCGCATTGTCACCACCCTCAGCATGTTGCATATGTCCTCTTATAACAGCAGTGGCAGCCCCTAACATTTCTTTGTCTAAGTAAAGCTTTTTCAGTTTTCACTTCTATTAGCTTACTGCAGTGTTGCAGTGTCTCTGAGAAAAACATAGTGGAAAGTTGTTTGCAGAGTTCTAAGTGCTGGGCTGGGCTAGTGTACTGCCTGTGTAATTGGCTGATTCTAATTGTTTTCACCTGCTAGCTCTCCTACTTATCCTTGGTTAACGTCCTACTATTTGTTGTGCTTCCTTTTCCCTTTCTGTTTCCACAGGGTGCAGTGCCGCGCAAACAAGAGCAAACATGCGCACACCAGCTCACACGCGCACACATGCTTACATGGCCTAACACCTGCTGACTCTGGCTTAAACGCACGCACACAGGCGCACATGCGCTTACACAGGTTTCAACATCCTTACACTTGCTTACTCCGGCTTAAACGCGCGCACACAGGCACACACGCATGCACACAGTCTTACTCGGTTTCACAGATGCACACACATGGGCAGACACGGTGCAGGCACTTCTACAAAAAACTTTAGTGTTGTCCACGGCATACACCTTCTATTTCTTGCCTTTAGCTGGGGTACCTGTTGACACACCTCTTCCAGTGATGGGTAACTGACAGCAAACACATGCCACTCTGCTCCAGTGAGCTTACATTCTTTCATACATACCCCCCTCATGATGTCACCTATCTTCTACTCTGATACTCCCCTTATCCTACTCTTACACTCCACGGACTTTGCTCATTTGCCATGAGAAATTGTTATTCACTATCCTTACCCTCATTTGCATAAGATTGCCTACTAATGCTTGGTTACATCTCTTAGACTGAGCTTCCCCCCTTAGCAACCTCTACTCAGTTGCCATGTTGTCTTCAGCCTGCCATTCACTTGCATGGCAGATGTATATTTATCATAAAATGCCTATTTTTGGCTTTTATTTTTTTTATTTTTGGGTTTTTACAGCGCAGCACGGTTGTGCGACGCTGCGCTACACTTAAACCTTGGAGATCGAGGTAAAAAAATGTTTTAATTTATTTTTTTTGCAACGGAAAGAATTGCCAATGGCCATATATTTGGCCATTGGCATGCTTCCTCAACTGGATGCATCCCTTATTTGGAGCTGTCACGGCTCCGTTTTGCTATTTGCAGAACGGTACTCAGTTGACAACCAAGTACATTTCTGCACATAACACTACTCTTACTCGGACAGGTTAGGGTTTCCTGGATCACAAATTTACCTAATTTGCATAACTTTCTGCAGCAAATGAGGTAATTTGCATATCCTAGCCCTGTCCATGTAAGAGGTGTTTTAGGAGCTTTCTTGCATGCCCCTGCCGGCTGTTCCTGGATCTCTCGGCAGACATGTTGGCTGCATGGAGTCTTACTCTACTCTTAGACTCCGTGCAAGAATCCGGCCCTGAATCTTAGCTTGAGAAGTATTTTAATGTTTCTCATTGAAATGTTATGAAAAAGAAAATGGAACAGCAGAGAACTTGAAGGCCACAGTCAAGGAATGATGGGATCAATGCAAATGCAGTAAATTCTAAGACAGTGTTCCTTTAGGGATTTGCAAATCAGCATATAAGAAGTGGAGCTTAACAAAGAAGAAGATGGCTTAGATGTACTTGGAAAAGATAGCTGAACATAGCTCTGCTCATAATAATACAAATGGGAGCGTGATAGTTTGATATTTCAAAATGTGTAAACTTCAAGGACAAATACATGTTGCTGATGTTGGAGGGAGGCCAAGTCATACCTGATTAAATTAAAATCCGATAAGCATTCAACATGTTTTATGAAGAGTTGTATTAGAGTCAAACATGAAGGCAGTGTGAAGGGATGTGCAATGAAAAAGGTATTTGCCTCTGCAGTCCTTTCTCAAAACCTATACTCAGCCATTGTTCTTTGCAGAATGTTATTTCTTAGAAAACAAAGTTGCTATAACCATTGAACTACTCTTAAAGCAAAAGCACCAGGGCTGGAGGGCTTATATGTGTAAGTCTGCCATGAATATAGTTCCTGAATATATAGTAGCCTTCCAAGTTCTGCTTCATCTTCTCTTTACACTGTTAAAGATATCGCTATGCTAGGAATGATGAAATTAATGTGTGTAATTATTGCCCAGCCTTACTTTTGTATGTTATTGTTAAAATATATGCATGTAGTTTGGCCAACCATTTAAAAAGATGACTACCAAAACTGATAGCCTCAGCTCAAGCTGGGTTTATTTCTGGCCATTCCAGCACAACCTATATGTTCTGTCATCAATAATTCATGTACACAATCTGGATGTAAACCCAGCAGTAGAAATTTGTGTGGGCTTTGAAGAAAGCTTTTAATTCCATCTGCTGAGAAAAATCTACCTTTGATATCATGGTGAATTGTGTTATTCATGTAGGTCTTACTATGTAAATTCAGGCACTTGACTGTATCACAAAAGCAAAAGTGCTAACTAATGGAAGCTTGTAGTTGTCACCACACATGATGCTTATTAACCCCCCTCCTGTACTTGCACAAAGGAATTCAGCAAGAGTCACTCTACACCTAGCCAGGGTACTGCAAGCTGTTTATGTGAGTAGAGCATGGTCTTGTGCTGGCTTTGAGGTGATTTATTTACTGTTTCCAGATGACTGCCTTTTATTTTGAAAGGTCCAGAAAGAGGTATTGCCAAGTACAAGAAGATTCTCATAGGCTTTTCTTTTCTATGGGGGCTAAAGTTTTATATAGGAAAGATGGAGTTGTTTCCTGTAAATCTTTCTCCTCAAAAGTGTAAACCTTCACACAAACCTTTTATGTTTGAGATGGCAAAATGGATAGTTGAAATATCGGGATCCTGCTCTATCCATATCCAAGGAGAATAATAGAAGCAAGTATTAAATCCCTGTGAAGAAACTTTAAGTATGGCCTCATATTTAAAAGACATGAAAACTTCCTTGATAGTTCAAGGTGGCTATGCTGACATTTTCTGACACATATTATGTATTGAGACACATTACATGTGAGGTATTCATACTATCTATTGCTAATAAAGGTTGTTAAACTGATTCCTTAGATTCATATGTACTTACTAGGCTATTGATTTGTGTGTATTTATGAAGCCTAGTCTTACATTCCCATGGCAGTTTCTAGCCCTTATATTTTATATATGGATAATCCAGAGACAGGCCATACAAGTATATGTTGGGAGACTGACATGTCTTCCCTCTTTGTTAAGGACAAGGGTAATAAACCAGTAGTGAATTTGTGGTTACCAATCCTTTTCCAATTTCAAAACTTGTTTTGGATAATGAAAGGCTTAGATTGCCTATAGGACTCTTATATGCACTACATTCTACAATGCACCATGTGGGGCAGAAATCTTTTAAAGGTGATTTTTTTTGTGGGAAAGGACTAAGATGATGTTATTTTTGGGTATAACCTCAGGAACAAGTGATTGGTTCTCATTGTGCAGCCTACACATTAATCAAGGGAAACCTCTACTGGTCATTCATAGAACTGAAAACAGGAGTTAGTAAGATTTACAGATATATTATTTTTGTGGACAGCTACCTCATACTTGGGACATCCATGCCTATTTATTTAAAGTGGTACGACATAATGGACAAATGAGAAAACTCTGCTATCATCCTTTAAGACCCTGAGTTAAACATATATGGTCATCTGACTTTAACTTTCTTTGGTTTCTTAAAGATTTAATTTAATTTTCTGGGTCAGCACCATTGGAGATAGTTATGAGATTACCAGATAAAATTGTTGGTGAATTGTCTTCTACAACAAAAATAAATATACATTTATGGAGCAGCAGGGAAGCTCATATGTTAAATACAACCAATTGGTTCTCATATGTTAAATACAACCAATTTGTTCAGACTGTTGAGCAACAATTTTAAGTCACCAAGAAATGTCTTAGCTCTTGGCTTGAAACATTTGATATACCTAGGCGACGTGAACTCAAAAGCAATGTGGAATAATGTTATTTGCCAAAATGTAAACAAATCTCTGTCAGGAATTATTATTTATATACCAAGATTCCTATATCAATAGACAAACTCTGGTGAAAGAGTTGACTCATTCACATCTAGAGTACCAATTTTGAATTGTGCTTCACACCTTCAGTGCCAACAACTAGTCTTTGCAATACTGATGAATGTTAATAAGGAGGAGTTTCTGTACCTTCTCAAGATGTACTTCTTGCAAAATACTGAAGGGTGTGAAGGGGATTCCACCTCCTCCAACAGACCTGTAACCAGTGGTGTCCCACAGGGATTGGTTCTGGACCCTTACTGTTCAGAATCTACTTCTCTGAAGTCCAGGCACAAACTGAAGGTCTATGGCTGACAAAGTTTGCTGATGATTGCAAACTGGGAGCAGTCACTGAGTGCCCTAATGATGCCAACATCCTGCAAGAGGGACTTACACAGACTAATGATTGGTGCCAAAGAAATGCTCTTAAACTAAATGGAAAAAAATGCATTATCATCCCCTCTGACAAGGACAATCTTCCTGCAAACTACCACATCAATAGTAACACCCTAAGCACCCATTCAGTGGTGAGAGACCTGGGCACACAGGTCAACCTCACCTTTGATTGCCATGTCTCCACAGTGATAAGAAGGGCATTTTATATTGCTCATCTCATAAGTAAAGGCATTTCCTCCAGAAAAAAGGAGGTTATAACCCCCTTGTACTTTCCCTCATCAGGCCAATAATAGAGTACAATGGTTCATTTGGTATACACCTTTCCAAGCAGCTGCAGCAATTGGAGAGACCACAAGGGTTCCTTACAAAGAAAATTCAGGGTCTCCAGCATCTGTCATATGTGGACAGACTGAAATCATGGTCACTTTACTCTGTGTTGTACAGACTACTCAGAGGTGACCTGTTCCTTACATATAAGGATATGTCTGAACCTGCTTTAATGGGAATGCTGCACATTCGCAAGTCAAATGGCACACAGATCACCATGTTATAAAGAACAACCTAAAACATGGTATAATAACAAACAAAATAAAAGGGTTATCTTTAAGTGTGGTAATTGTACATTCTCCATGTATATTGATACAAGGAAGAATTTCCATCTAGTCTATAAGAAGGAAGTTCAATTGAAAGCATATGGGAATTGTAATAGTATGAATCTGGTTTATTTAGCTAAATGTGAACAATGCAACTCATTTTATGTTGGTAAAACTAACCAAAGGTTCAAGAACCATATTTGCAGTCACCTATCTGACATAAACACAAAGAAAGTCACAAATGCATTTTATAAACATAAGATGGATAAAGGTGAAAGTCATAATTTTAAATTCCTTATTCTAGAAGCATGTATTGAGAATATGAGAGGTGAAGATATTCTGCTAAAAACTGAACTGGTAGAACTAAGATGGATATTACACTTAAAAGCCCATATTAAACTTGGGCTGAATGGTTCAGTCTCTTTAAAAACTATATTGAAGGACAAACATAACTGTGTCTGAAATTGAATGCTTTAACAGCTTTAATTGGTTAATTGATTTTAAGCTTGTATTTAAACACTTAGTGTTTTAACATTGACACCTGAGAAAGCCCTCTGGGCAAAAGCTGTAACTTGCATATTTTAGCTGGCTTTTGTTATTTTTATAAAGTTTCTGCACACTCCTTTTGACATGGTTCCAGTGACTTTTATAGTTCATAGCATTTTTGGTGTAGTCGTATAGATTTAATGAAGGTCCGTTACTTGGTTTATACAGATATTAGATATTGTTATCTGTGCTAGCATTACATGCTGAAGTTTTGTAAATAATTGTAAATTACCCTGTGTTACATGCCAGCATGACTAGCTATAATTTTGTAAATAAGTTTATGTTTTTTGATTATCACTCTAATTTATGCAAGATGTTTGAATGCTAAGGCCAACATTAAGGGACTCTGGCTAACAAAGTTCGCAGATGACTGCAAACTGGGAGCCATTATTGAATCCCCAAATGATGTGGATATTCTACAAAAGAGCCTTATAGAAACAGATGCTTGGTGCCAGAGCCATGGGCTCAAGCTTAATGCCAAGAAATGTATAGTTATCCCCTTTGGAAAAAAACATGTACCCATGAATTACCACATAGGTGGCACTACACTAAACATTGAAAGTGTGATGAGAGACTTAGGGGCACAGGTGGACAGTGGTCTCACCTTTGATAACCACATCACCACAACAGTCAGGAAATCCTTCTATTTGGCACACCTCATCTCTAAGGGATTTTCATCCAGAAAAAAGGAGGTCATTGTCCCACTGTACTCATCCCTCATTAAACCCATTATAGAGTATAACGCCCCATTTGGTATGTACCTCACAGACATCTGCAACAGCTGGAAAGGCCGCAGAAATACCTCATTAAAAGAATCACAGGCCTAAAGCAGATGCCATATGCTGACCATCTAAAAAAGCCCCAGCTATACTCTGTGGCATATCATCTACTCAGAGGCGATCTCTGCTTAACATACAAGGCCATGTCAGACTCTGAGCTGTTGGACATGCTTGACTTAAAGAAATCCCAATCCCTCAGAGCTACACGCTCCAGGGATCTAAACCTTGTTATCACAATGAACAAAACATGCTGGAGAGATAGGTTCCTGACACAGAGACTCCCCATACTCTGGAATAGACCGCCCATACATGTCAAGCAGAACGCCTCCTTGGCCCTCTTCAAGAAGAACTTTGACGATTGGATGGGAGATAGGAAATTCATCCCAGGGATCATGTCAGTTGCCCTGCTAGACAGGGGTCCAGGGAAGTAAATATTGTGGTAAGAAATATCCAGGGAATTGTTATGGCTAGGCTTGTATAGGCCCTAGGGCCGATAGCCTAGTACCAACCTTTGAACCTATGAACCTAAGCAGTGTTCTTCTGATGACCAAATGTACATGCTTTTTTAAAGAGAATTCTGAATGTATGCTATGTCAGAGTTAGCTGACCTAGACACAATGTCACTGTATGCCAGAGCTGGGAGAATATAATCTTCACAATACTTTTCAAAGTCTGATATGAGAGAGTAGAATTCTCATAGCAGCTTCCTGTTACTTTTAAAAATCTTCTATAAAAGCAGGTTCTGAGTCAGTTAATGTTCATTTGTTCAGTTATCATTCAGTTATTTCCCAGAGCTGTTCAGCAGTAGTAGTCCATTTGAGTCCAGCGTGGTTGTTCCAGTTGCTGAGGACAGACAACAGCCTGGAGTGTGGACATAATTCCTCATCTTACCTTGCCGAGGTAAGAGTATAATCTTGCCTTGCTGAGTTATTTTGATTAGACAGGGACAGTTAATCTTCAGATACTCAGGGAATTACAGCTAGTAAGTTAGAGGTTTTCTAAATCAATGTCATATCTATCCTACAGTATTATTTTTATATTTCCTGTGTGTGAAACTCTGATATTTATTGGAATCATTTATTCAGTATTTACATGTTTTAAATCCTTTAATGTTTTATTAAATGTTTTACTACCGCTCATTGTGGCTGGTTATTTAGTGAGTAGTTTTAATAACTTGAGAGTGTTTATGCTTATTGTGGTAATACCAGGGCCACTCCAAAAAGCCTTACTGCCTCTGATACATGTTACCATTTGTTTCAATATATATGTTACCCAATACAATTGAACACCCTTTTTAAAGGGTATCATGGTATTTGACTGGTGGCAGCCATCACCTTGTAATTTGGGCAAAGAAATAGCAGGTAAATCGGTGTCATTCTTTCCCAAGAGAGTGTGTGCACATGTGAATATCAGACATTTAAGAATGAGTGTGTCAGACACATAGAAATGGGACACAGTGCTCTGCAGTGGTTAGTGTGGAGACTCATTTGGGGACCTAGAATGAAGCATATAATCCAGTCCCAGGTTTGTAACCTGTTCCCAATGTACTCTTAGGAAAAATTGTACATTTCTATCTCTGCTTTTAGTGACACTTCCTTACCAAAGACAGTGGTGAGGATTGAGACTCCTTAGTTACTGCCCCATGGTAAAGATCGCTCATCACATATTGGTGGCAGTGGTGGGATATTTTAATTGAGCTTTAGTAGCCTGTGGGAAGTTGTTGGCGAGGTGTGCACTCTTGACAGTCACAAGGTAAACATACAGTGTTTAGTTTTATTGTCACAACAGTTTTATTCATTTTTAATCAGTTTATTCAAGGACAGCAGGCAAAGATGTCAGCAGAGGATTATAGCAGGCTGAAAAGGAACCAGTTGGCCAAGGTATGTGAAGCCAAAGAACTGGTGCATGCAAACCTGACTAATGACGCAATTATCTTAGCCTTAGTCACAGCTATAGAGCATACCAGCAGCTTAGAGTATATCCAGTTTGGTGACAGTTCATATTTTCCTTAGAGGACTTAAAAATCTGTCTGGAGTTAAAGAGACTCAAACTGGAGGCTGAAGAGAGGCAGCATCAGTATGAACTGTGATGTGTGGAGGCTGAGGAGAGGGAGAAGCAGTGTCAGCATGAACCAGAGACCAAGTGTTTAGAGATAGAAGCTGAAGAAAATGGGAGGCAGAAATAGCACAAAAAAGCACTTCTAACCCTTTGGCATAGTCATGGAGGTAATGGGGAAGGGAATGACCAAGCCACCATAAAGGTCAGTAAACCTTTTCCTCTGTACAGGAAAGGAGATGACTTTGATAGTTTTATTTATGTATTTGAGACGGTATGTAAACAGTATGTGTTGACAAAGGATGCTGGGTATGGTTCCTGTCCCTTTACTCCAAGGTAGAGCTGTTAATGCAATTGCTAAACTATCTGATATTGATTATTTGAATTACGATAGTGTAAAACAATGTTTACATGATTGTTTTAAATTAACCCCTGAAATGTATAGAACAAATTTTGTGAACATAGATGCAATGCAGATGAAAGTGTATGTGATTGCATTGTTGATTTAAGTAGTTACTTTCACAGGTGGGTGAGTGGGTACCAGTTCACAACTTTTAAAGGACTAGCAGACCTTTTGATGAGGATTCAAGCTCTCAGCAATTTGCCTGATGACTTGAGGATCTTTTTGGCCGACTGAGAGTGTAACTCTGCAAATAAGTTTTGGAGAAAAGGGGATCTCTACTTGGTAAGCAGGACAACACTGCATAAGAAAGAGATACCTAGTGCTGCACATGGACATAAGGGAACACATGGGGGGCAGATTAAACCACCCCAACAGAGTTCACTAGTAACAGGAGAAGCCACAAGTGGGATTAAATGTTTCAAATGTCATACAGATGGGCCATGTAGCATACAAATATCCATTGAAGCAAAGTAAGAAACAAAAGGTGAGGAAGCCAGCAAGTGAAAATGACAGAATGCCAGTGGTAAGTTGCCTGGAAACAATAGAGTTGTTAAACTATCACCAAAATTTGTATCCTATCTTAGTGGATGGAAGACAGGCCACTTTTAAGAGAGACACAGCTTCTGATATAATCATGGTGAGGCCCGCAGCAGTTAAGGAGGAGCAGTACTTGCTTGGGCAGTCTCCACACCAGTCAGAGCTTTGGGTGGGACTCCAGTCCAAATAACTGGCCAGAGTTCACCTTGACTGGGAGGGTGGAAAAGGGAACAAGTAAGTAGGTGTGTTTAAATATATCCCTGCAATGTCTTAATAGGGAATTATTTTGATAATGTAGTACTTTACATGCAGTTACATGCAGTCAAGCTTAGAGACAAGCGTGTAAGTCTGGTCACTGGGGGGGGGGGGCCCAGACAGATCCTATGCCTGAAGCTGGGGCTGGTGATGTAATACTTCAGGGAAGGAGTTACACTGTAGCAGTGAGCCTGAAGGTGAACCACAGCTGTTGGTAGGTGCTGGTGTTCTCATGGACATGGTGACTGTAAGAACAGAGGTGAGTGGTAGTACCCAGGCTGACAGTGAGGTACCACTGTCCGAAGGTACTAAGCTTCCTGTGGAAAATGGAGCTGGGAGAGGTTACAAAGAAAGAGTTGAGACAGGCTCAGCTTTTGGATCCTACTTTACTAGGCTTGAGAGAGGTAGCTAAGGAGGCACATGATGCTCAAGGAAATAGGGAGTGTGTATACTGGAACAAAAGGTTACTGTACAGAGAGTAGACACCTGACGAAGGGGTAGAAGGTGAGGTAATACAGAAGTTGATAGTGCCCAGAGCCTACCATCTGACATTTCTAGCCATAGCCCATGACATTCCTTTTGCAGGTTATATGGGCATAAAGCACACTAAGAGATATATTATGCAATCATTTTATTGGCCTGCAATCGCAAAAGATGTAATATGGTATTGCAGGACCTGTAAGCAGTGTCAAGAGGTAGGCAAGGCAGGAGACAAGGTCAAGGCTCTATTGCTGTCTTTTCCTGTGATTGAAGAGCCTTTTCAGAGGGTAGCTATGGATATCGTGGGGTCTCTGAGTACTCCAAGTTCTACAGGGAAGACGTATATCCTGGTAGTGGTAGATTATGCTACTAGATACCCTGAGGCAGTGGTTGTGTCCTCCACTGAAGCAGAGAAAGTGGTAAATGCTTTGTTAGGAATGTTCAGCAGGGTAGGTTTTCTGAGGAAGATACTCACTGACCGACGTGCCAACTTTCTGTCAGACCTGCTGGCTTGTTTGTGGAAGCATTGTGGGGTGAAGTATCTAAAAAACACCCTTACCATCCTCAGACTAATGGTCTTGTGGAGAGGTTAAACTCTACATTAAAGAGTATGCTATGGGCATTTGCAGACCAGTTTAAAAGGGCGTGGGACAAATATTTGCCCCATTTACTATTTCCATACAGAGAGGTACCTCAGGAATCTACAGTGTTTTCAGTCTTTTAGTTGCTACATGGGCATAGCGTGAGGGGGGGGGCTTTAGATTTCATTCATGATGAGTGGGAGGGTGAGTGTTAATCCCACAAGGAGTCTGTTGCAGCATACATCCTAAACTTCAAGAAAAGGCTTAGGGAGCTCATGGATTTGGCCCAGAAGAATCTGGCAGTAGTCCAACAGCAGTAGAAGGTTTGGTATGACAGGAAGGTTCAAGCCCGAGATTATACTGTGGGGCAGCAGGTTATGGTGCTCATTCTTGTCAGCCATAATAGGTGGCAGGCAGCTTGGGAGGGACCTTTTGAAGTGGTAAGGAAAACTAGTGATGTTAACTACATGGTAAAGTTAGTAGGCAGGTGGCAGGGACATAAGTTGCAGCATGGCAACATGATAAAACCATATCATGATAAGGAGGCTCTGGTGGTAAGTATTTGCAGTCAATGGCAACAGACGTCTGAGAGGGATCTGGTGAGTGATCTTCTCAGTGAGGCTCAGACTAACAGTTCTGTGGAAGAGGTAGCAATATCTCAGTGGTTAACTCCTATTCAGGTTAAAGAAATATGAAAAGTGTTACAGGAGTTTGGGGGGTGTTCACTGGGAAACCTGGGTGCACCCACCTAGTGCAGCACCATGTGAATACAGGACCCCAATAGTCTATTAAGCAAGCTCCTTATTGAGTTAAACAGACTTTGGAGGAGGAGATAAAGGAGATGTTGGACTGAGGATAATCCAGTAGTCCAGTAGTCCTTGGAATTCCCCAGTAGTGCTGATACAGAAGAAACATGGTAGTGTAAGATTCTGAATAAACTACAGAAAGTTAAACAGTTATACAGAGTCAGATGTATACCCCATGCCTAGAATAGATAAACCTTTATTACAGTTTGGTGGGGCTAAGTATCTGACCACTATTAATCTGCCCAAGGGATACTGGCAGGTGCCATTGACTCCCATCGCTAGACAGAGGTCAGCTTTTGTAACACCTTTTGGATTATATAAGTTTATAAGGATGCCCTTTGGGATGAAGAATGCCCCAGAGGTTAGTAGTAGCAGGAGACTATGCTCTCACGTATTTGGATGATATTGCCATTTACAATCACTCCTGACAAGAGCACCTTCAACATGTCAGGGACATCTTAGGTAGATTGAGAAGGGCAGAGTTGACCATTAAGCCTAGTAAGTGTCATTTGGGTATGGCAGAGATCTCCTACCTAGGACATAGAGTAGGTAGTGGTAAGATTAGACCAGAACCTGCCAAAGTGGAGGATATTCAGGTGTGGCCTGTCTCTGTTACCAAAAAGCTGGTGAGAGCATTCCTAGGGACAGCAGGGAACTATATAAAATGTGTGCCCTACTATAGTACAATAGCTACACACCTTACTGACCTAACAAGGAAAACCAAGTTTAATAAGGCTCTGTGGATCAT
The DNA here is from genome assembly GCF_019279795.1 of Protopterus annectens. NCBI lineage: Eukaryota > Metazoa > Chordata > Ceratodontiformes > Protopteridae > Protopterus > Protopterus annectens. The sequence continues at coordinate 1,152,312,707 of NC_056735.1, forward strand.
AGATTATCAGCAGGCATTTCAAAAGCTTAAAGAAGCATTGGGAGGACCCTCTGTGTTAGCCAGTCCAGATTACAGCAAGGAATTTTTTGTGCAGGTGAATGCTTCAAATTGTGGAATTGGGGCTGTACTCAGCCATGTTTCCTCAGAGGGAGAAGAGCATCCTGTGGTATATCTCAGCTGTAGACTGCAGCCCAGGGAGGAATGTTATGTAGCTGTGGAGAAAGAATCCTAAATAGAGTCAGTAAGCAAAATGCCAAGTTACTGAGGTTCAGCATAGGGTTACAAGCATATGACATAACAGTGCAACACCGTAGAGGGGTCAATAATACTAATGCAGATGGACTGTCAAGAAGGGATATGGAGTTATACATTTTCAGTCAGCCTCATTTTTCTCAAGCAACGATTTTCCAGGATCAACTGAAAATCTAGCTTGAGTCTTCAAAGGCAGAAGAAATGTGAGGATATTAGATATTGTTATGTGTGATAGCATGACTGGCTGATGTTTTGTAAATAATTGTAAATAATTGTAAATTACCGTGTTACATATGCCAGCATAACTAGCTATAATTTTGTAAATAAGTTTATGTCTTTTGATTATGTGTCTGATTTATGCAAGATGTTTGAACGCCAAACAGTGTTCTGGCTGACCAAATGTACATGTGTTTTAAAGAGAATTCTGAATGTACTTTATGCCAGACTCAGCTGACCTAGATGTAATGTCATTATTTGCCAGAGGTAGGAAAATAGAATCTTCACAACAGCTGTTTCTTTACGTTTCAAAGCCTGATATGAGGGAGTAGGATTCTCATAGCAGCTTCCTGTTACTTTTAAAAATCTGCTAAAAAAGCAGGTTCTTAGTCAGTTAATATTCAGTTGTTCAGTTATCATTCAGATATTTTCCAGAGCTGTTCAACAGTAGTAGTCCAGTTGTTTCCAGAGTAGTTATTCCAGTTGCTGAGGACAGAAAACAGCCTGGAGTGTAGATATAATTCCTCATCTTGCCTTGCAGAGGTAAGAGTATATTCTTGCCTTGCTGAGTTATTTAGATTAGATAGGGACAATTCATCTTCAGATAGTCGGAGAACTACATCTAGTTAGTTAGAGGTTTTCTAAAATCAATGTGAGATCTATCCTTCTGTATTATTTTCATATTTCCTGTGTGTGAAACTCTGTTGTTTACTGGAATCAGTTATTCAGTATTTACGTTTTAAATCATTTTATTTATTATTAAATGTTTTACTACCTCTCATTGTGGCTGGTTATTTAGTAAATATTTTAATAACTTCAGAGTGTTTATATTTATTGTGATAACACCAGGGCTACTCCGAAAAGTATAACTACTTGGGATACATGCTACCATTTGTTTCAATATATATGTTACCCAATATAATTGAGCACCCCTTTTAAAGGGTATTATGGTATTTGACTGGTGGCAGCTGTTACCTTGTAATTTGGGCAAAGAAATGCAGCAGGTAAATCTGTGTCAGTCTTTCCCAAGAGTGCGCGTATGTGTGAATATCAGAAATTTAAGAGTGAGTTTGTCAGAAACCTAGAACCAGGACAAAGTGCTCTGCAGTGGTTAGTGTGAAGACTCATTTGAGAAACTGGAGTGAAGCATATAGTCCAGTCCCAAGTTTGGAACCCATTCCTGGTATACTCTTAGGGGAATTTTGTATTTTTATCCCTGCTTTTAGTGATACTTCCTCACCGGAGACAGTGGTGAGGATTGAGACTCCTTATTTACTGCCTCAGGGTAAAGAGAACTCGTCACACCAGGTATTTGCAGAATGTATCTACTACTACAGTGTGTATGTTTTCCTGATACAAAACTTTGAAGGATGCATTGAATGTTATCCATAATATGAGGGCAATATAATTAAAAAGAGTGACATTTCATATTTGGTACAGAAATATTTTGAAGGATAAGTCACTGTTTCCTTCAGTCTGAGATGTTTGCTGACAACATGCCAACAAGATGTGTTCATAAGGTGCCTGCAGTTTTAGTTATACCATATTCAAAAGAACACTGAGGATCAGCAATAAATGGCCAACTGCTTTTCGTGAGTTTGAGTGCCTGATGGATTTGGTTTTGTGTTGATTGCTGTTATTGGCTGCAACTGGGAAGGTGCCAGAAAGTATCCTGAAAATCACTGATAAAAATATATGATCATTTGCACTGTTGCACTTATCAGAACTTAAGCAAATAAGAAACCTGTATTTCTGGTGACCATCTTGATATATTTTTATATAAACATCCACAAAAGCCACAGTCCTTTCAGATACTATTCTAGAGCCATCCCCATATTCCTTCTACTATAACAGCTGCATACAGTGGTACATTTGAAGGAGTATATCAGAGTCAAGTATCCCACTGAGCAACTTTGAAATTATTTGACATAAAAAACATTAATTGTAATTTAAAAAGCTATAAAATGTTTAGACAATCTATACAAAACAGCATTTAAATGTATACATCTCAGAAAAGTAATGGCACATACAGATCCCTCATGCAGGTAGCCGCACAAATAGACTCAGTGTGTGCATGTTGAATAGTCTTGCAGCATCAGTTTTGTGTTACTGCAGTGAATGTGACTTTAGACAGTAATGGAACTTTAGAGAAGCAGAGAGAGGTGTTTTGTCTATCAACTATACACAGCACCATACTGTAATAACAGACTGAGAAATAAGTATTCCACTTCTGAGGGCAGCAGATATAACAAACTGATGTGTTTTTCTGTATATTAATTGGCAATTTCATGTATTTAGCTAGACTTAAAAAAAATAAATAAATAAATAAAAAGAAGAATAAAACTAATTCTGTCATTAAACGTCATCTGCAATGCAATTTGACTAGTTCTAGCTGTTCTAAACAATGCAGCTGCTTATTTCAGGCCAATCTTTAGCATGTCTTCAGTCTCAGTTGAATAGAAAATGCTGTCTTTGTGCACTCATGGAATTAGCTGACAAGCACGGGCACACAGAGAATTCTTTGAAGGCTCTGAATTCTTCTGACCTAATAAGCATGCAATTATACACCTAAATCATCGTCATTCAGGGAATAAAAATGTTTAATTTATTTATGACTTCGCTGCTCTCTGTAGCATTGTAATTTGATTATGGTTAATAAATTATCAACACTAGAATACCGAGTAGCATTTAATTTTAATATAGATAAGTCTTCTCTGAAGGAGGTTTGGCACCGATTTAAGGATAAATCATTGAACTATGGACTGCAAAGCCGGATGATAACATTGCATTTTCCTGACAGAAACTCTGTGGATTGCACCTTAGTTTGAATTCAGGTGTCTACATTATGCAACTGTATGCATTCATACAGAGAATGTGGGGAGGGTATGGAGATGGTGTTGCAGGCATTACTCCACACATTGTACATCTGAAGATGCACCATGGGTAAAATTATTTTGGAGAAAAAAAAACCCAGTCAGGAAGTTCAGGAAAAGTTCCTGACCTTGAGAAGTATTACTAAACATTGTAACTGTAGACTGTTTCTGTTATGCACCTGCCTTCAGTATACTTCTCTCTCAGAAATGATTGTTCTAATAGGCAATTTAGCTTTTCTGCATGTATGTATATATATATATATATATATATATATATATATATATATATATATATATATACACACAGAGAGAAAGAGAGAGTACCTAGTTTATGTTACTGTCTTTGTAAGCAAGGCTGAGTGGATAACAACAAAAGGTGATGATATACAGGTGCATCTAATTATAAGTAATAGTGGTGTTCCTTTCCATTGGCATATTAGAAAGCAACTACACATTGATGCATTAACTGTAGACCTGAATATGTGCATCTCAGGCACACAAAGATATATATATATATATATATATATATATATATATATATATATATATATAGGATCAGTACTGATCCCCAAAGGAACTTTTCACCGAAGCACAAACAGCCGGGAATACTTCCGCGAAAGTGCTTTTTACTGAAAAAGCACTTTTGCAGAAGCATGCCTGCAGCTAGAGGGAGTCGTGGGGGAATGACTGTTACAGAGATCATACTACAGTGCGGATAAGGGAATATTCACTTTTCCTCACTATAGTGTGATCTCGGATTGTGAATATTAAAATGGGGGGTGCACAGCCCCCCACATGGGGGGGGGGGTGAAGGGGCTTGCCCCCCTGCATAAAAGTAGATTTATTATTTTTTTTTAATGCACTTTAACAAAAGCGCTTGCCCCCTATATAAAAGTAGAATTATTGTTTTTTTTTTTTTTTTAATGCACTTTAACGAAAGCGCTTTTTTGGTGAAAGCACTTTCGTTAAAGTGTGTTCAGTGATTGTGGATTCAGACTATATATATATATATATATATATATATATATATATATATATATATATATATATATATATATGGCAAACAAGTACACATACTTGTGTACAAGTGCATATGTGCATATACACATTCATGTTCTACCTTTTGATGCCATATAGACCATGGTCATAAAAGCTTTATAGTATAAGACTTTAGCCTTCCTCCTCTCTCAGAATGTCCCCCATGCTCATTCCTATGTAAGTCTACAAAGACCCAAGCTTGTTTGTAAAATGGGGTCAGCAGTGATAAAAGAAATATCCTGTACTCAGGAACTAAATGCAGAAAACAGCATTAGCACTGAAATTTTACATTATGTCACCACTCAGTAAAATCTAAGATGCACCTCTTTGGTACTATTGCCTTTCCATCTTCAACAGAATATGTTGATAAGCTCATTATATTGCAGGAAAATAGCATTTATTATTCAACTATCCATTTTTAACCTAATTTTCAAAATGCAAATCATGGTAAATATTTTGCAATAATCCATAATGAGGTCTGAGTAAAGATGGAGTTACCCATGGCTGTCATAGTTAGAAAACCAGCCATGGGTAAATCCAGCGTTCCCTATACAGAGGAATTAATTATTGCTATTTTTCAATGACATTATTTAAGAAAAATAATATTGGCTTTTCTAAACAATGTTTTGAATAAACAGAATTTAGTGTTCCTCTGTGGCTTCTGTACTGATACGACATCTAAAACTTGTACTGTGCATGTATTCAGCTTGTACTTCTGCTTCTTGAGTTCATGGTGGTTTATATTTCCTTTATTTTGTCTTGTATTGGTCTTCTGTTTAAAGGTCATTGCCATCTAAATGTGTGTAATGCCTTTGGACAGAAGCAGCAGTTAAACAGAAACATTTCTAACAAAGAAAAACAAGCGCTATAATTGCTGTATGTTTGATAATCAGCAGCTGTGCAGAAATTTTCAGTGTAGCTACTGAAAGCAGTCACATTTACTGTTTTCCTGTGTCACAAATTATTCTTTTTAATTTAAGTATTGTTATCAAAAGGTAAGTTGCATATGTTCAGACAGCAGCAGCACTTAAAAATAATTTATTTAAAACAGCTGCTGTTTTTCTATTACAAATTCATAGATTCATAAATTGTTATTAGGCTAACCACCGGGGGGGGGGCATTTCTAAGCCTATCCAAGTTTTCCCAAAAGAATAATGATGTCCTGTATGCAAACAGGATACTGACAGCCAGGCATTTATAAGCTACCTCTGTCCATAAGGGACATGGGTGCCAGGCCTGGTGTAAATTCCCTATTCCTCATCCACTGGTCAAGGTTGTGCATAAACTGGATAATAGATATGAATGAGAAGCCTGTTCCATAGGAGAGGCAGTCTCTGAGACATATCTGTCTCTCCAGCACATTCTTATAGGTTCATAGGTTCATAGGTTCATACTAGGCTATCTGCCCGAGGGCATTTATAAGCCTAGCCCATAGTTTTGTGGCTTACGCCACCCCTTTAGTTTGGAGAAACTATGCCCATTATTTTGCTGTGCCTCTGTTGAGCAGTGACACTGAGGTAACCCCTGGGGTGTATCTGCGATCTCCCATCCATTGGTCAAGATTCCTCTTGAACAAGGCCAGCGAGGTGCTCTGCCTCACATAAACCGGGATTTTGTTCCACAGCATAGGGATTCTTTGGGTGATGAATCTATCCCTCCAGCACGTCCTATTAATAACTGTGTCAAGGTTTAAGTCTCCCGCCCTTGTGGCTCTGAGGGATCTAGATTTTTGAGATGAAGCATGTTCATCAAATCTGGGTTTGACATGGCCTTGTATGTCAGGCATAGGTCACCTCTGAGCAAGCGGTAAGCAACTGAATATAACTGGAGTTCTTTCAGTCGGGCAGCATAAGACAGATTTTGAGACCCTTTATCCTTTTGGTGAGGAACTTTTGTGGCCTCTCCAGCTGCTGCAAGTGTCGGGTCAGATACATTCCGAATGGGGCATTGTACTCGATCATTGGTCTGATGAGTGATGAGTATAGGGAGACTATGACTTCCCTTGATCTAGATGTGAATCCCTTCATGATAAGGTGGGCAATGTAGAAGGTCTTCCTAACTACTTTAGCAATATGAGTGTCGAATGAAAGGCTACTGTCAACCTGGGTTCCCAGGTCCCTAATAACTTCTTCTGTGTTCAGGGGATTGCCACCTATATGGTAGCTAGGGGTAACCTTATTTTTGCCGAAGGGTATGACTATGCATTTCTTGGCATTTAACTTTAGGCCATGGCTCTGGCACCAGTTATCCGTTTCTGTGAGACCCTTCTGAAGGATATCTGTGTTGGATGTGTTTTCAACTACGGCGCCCAGTTTGCAGTCATCTGCAAACTTTGTCAGCCATAACCCTCCTGTGTTTGCTTGTACTTCAGAAAAGTAGATGCCAAACAAGAGTGGGCCCAGGACTGAGCCCTGTGGGACACCACTTGTGACAGGCTTTGAGTCTGACATGGCGCCAGCAACTCTGACCCTGTGGGTTCTGTCACTCAGCCAGTTTGCAACCCATCTTGTAATGTATGGGTTTACATTTAAGTTGATGAGTTTTTCAATGATACCCGAGTGAGGTATTGTATTAAAAGCCTTCGCCAGGTCTAGGTAGGCTGTATGGACTGCCTTTCCCTCGTCAATGGCCTTGGTGACTGTTTCAAAAAGTCAACCAAGTTTAAAAGGCATGATCTGCCTTTGACAAAGCCAAACTGGGTTGGATCCAAAGTCTGCAAGTTCCCTATGTCTTTATTTATGAGATCCATTATGATCCTCTCCATGGCTTTGCAGATAAGGCTTGTCAAGCTAATGGGACGGTAATTTCCAGGGTCGGTGGAGGCACCGCCTTTGTGGAGTGGGACCACAGTCGCTGCGCCACTCCTGGGTACGTATCCGGAGGTGAGACTAAGATTAAACAGCTGTCCTAACTGTGGGTTTAATTCCTCGTTGAGTTCATGGAGCACACAGCCGGGGACACCATCAGGTCCCATGGATGCTGTGTTCTTTGCCTTGGAGAGAGCAGTTCTCACCTGGGCGTTAGAGATGTTTGGGGGCTACAATCATTTGGTATAGGTATCTCTCTTTTAGGGGGGGGGGAGTTTGCACTGAACCTGTCAGCCAGTATGTTGGCAATGTCTGTAGGATCAGTAATCTTCACATCATTTTGAACTAATTCTGAGCATATCTGGGAGTTTCCTCCTAGGTTTCTGACATAGCTAAAGAATGCCTTATGGTTGTCTTTAGAGTCCTTAGCTATTTTTTCTCAAAATTAGCTTTGGATGATTTTATGAGAGCTCTTAGCTTTTTACTTATAGTGATTAGCGGTGTCTTACCTTTTAAGGATTTTGCTCTATCTTGTAGTAGCTTTCTCCTTTTGTTGTAGAGTTTGTTTATGGCTGGGGTCCACCAGACTGGACGCTTGCCTTTGGTACAAAGAGTCTTTGTTTTGCTTGGGATTGCCTGATCCATGCAGCCCTGCAGGTGCTGGTAGAAGGCATTTGTAAGTGATTCAGCGGTTTGAGTAATGTTAACCGCCGGCTCAGGGGCCTTAAAGGAGACCACACTAGTCTTTAGAAGTGTGAAGTCGGCTTTCGAGAAGTTCTTTACTGTGGTCTTTTCATTTCGGTGGGGCGGTATGAGGACCTCCAGCGAGATTAGTTTGTGATCAGATCACACCAGTGAGGGGTATACTTCGGCGTTGAACATTGTGCTCCCATGTTCGTGATGATGAGATCAAGTATGTTTTCTCCTCTTGTGGGGATGGTGACTAGTTGTTCCATGGCATTTGAGTTTATGAATTCCAGGAACTTTTGGGCTAGAGTGTTTGGGCTTGAGTAGTGTTCCCAGTCTATATTAGGGTAGTTGAAGTCACCTAGTATGATGGTGTTCGGAGATACATTTATCCCCTCCAGTGTTTTCAGGAAGGCCATATGAGGTTCCTGAGTTTGCGAGGGTGGCCTGTAACATGCTACAAATTGCAGAGCAATCTTGCCTATGGTTAATTGCACCTGGATAGTTTCCGATGCATCGTGCGATGCCACCAATCTTGAGGTGTGGGTGTCCTTGATGAATATGGATACCCCTCCTCCTTTCTTGGTATTGTCCGGGTTTTGGGGCCGGAACGCATGATATGAGGTAAAACCTGATAGTGCTGGGGTGCTCTCAGGAGCCTTGAACCAGGTTTCTGTCACAGCACAGACATCGATGTTCTCCATACTGAGAAGGGCCTCGAGTGCATGCATCTTGAGGTTGAGACTTCTGGCATTGAGCAGCATTACCCTTAGTTTTTTTCTTTGTTTTGTTCTAGGGTGGTAGGTTTAGAATTTGAGCCTTGCCTAAAAAGGCACTATGGGGGTGGCAAGAGCCTTTGCCAAAATCCGGAATCCCAGGGTGACAAGTGCAAGCCGTCCCTTGTGAAGCAGCGTGGCTTGTCCAGCATGTCATCCCAGGCAGACAGACATTGGATCCCCTTTGAATGACACCAGAGTTTAAGCCAATTGTTAAAGCTGATCATCTTATCTCTGTATTGTGGCATAATTCTTGGTGAAGGTAGGATACTGCTCAAGGTCAGGGTCATACCTGCTTGGGCTACATAATCAGAGAGCTCCTCTATGTCTCTTTTCATGTAGTCCAAGGAGGTACGTCTCAGGTCGTTAACACCAGCGTGGACAATGATTGAGTCGTACTTGTACCTGCTGTTGAGAGACCTGAGTGCATGCGTTATGTGGCGGATTCTAGCACCCGACAGGCAGCTTACTGTGACCTTCTCCTTACTCAGTCTGGTGAGCGGGACATCAGTGTGTCTGACTATGGAGTCACCAATGACTAGTGTGTCTGGCATTGTGTTTGGCCTTAAGGGCTGTGACTGCTTGACACTCTGACTGTGTGGTCTATGTGTTGCAGGTGTTGTGTTCTGAGGTGGTAGTTGTTTGGGTGTCTGCTTTGGTGGCCTCTGCTGTTTTGGTAGATTTTTGATCAGAGTTTGTTTAAATCACAGTCAAAATTCAGGTCCCTAAACCTTTGAATTTCTGGTACTCTGACTTACGAATATGATTCATAAGTGTGGGGTTAGCGGATGCCTTGTAAGCCAGGCATAGATTACCCCCAGCAATCTGTAGGAGGCTGAGTAGAGGGAAAGGGCTTTAAGGTTCTCTGCATAAGGCAGGTTTGTTAAGCCTTATATTATTTTTGTAAGGAACCTCTGAAGTCACTGTAGTTGCTGCATATGCTTGGTCAGGTACATACCGAAGGGAGCATTATACTCTATGACTGGTCTAATATATGGGTGGAGAACAGTGTGATAATGACCTCTTTGGACCTAGATTCCATGCCCTTACTTATGAGATGCATAACATAAATGGATTCTCTCTCCACTATAGCGACATGGTGGTCAAAGGTAAGGCTACTGTGTACATCCATACCCAGATCCCTGGCCACTGGGCCAACTCTAAGGGGTGTATTATCAACACGGTAAGTAGCCAGGATGGTTGACTTCCCAAAGGGTGCAGTTATGCATTTCTTAGCACTGAGTTTAAGTGCATGGCTTTGGCACCATTTGTTAGTCAGAGGTAGGCCTTCTTAAAGAATGCTAATGTCTGCAAGGGAGTCAATGATAATCTCCAGCTTGTAATCATATGCAAATTTAGTCAGCCATAAACCTTCAGAATTTGCTTCCATTTCAGAGAAATAGATGCCAAAATGGAGCAGGCCCAGTACCGAGCCCTGGGAGACTCCACTAGTGACTGGCCTCTTGCTGGAGGTGGCCTTACCTATTTTGACCTCCTGGGTCTTATCACTGAGCCAGTTGGATATCCAGTGGATGATAAAAGGGTTTATACCTAAATTAGTGAGTGTGTCTATGATGCCTAAGTGGGATATTGTATCAAAAGCCTTGGCCAGGTCGAGGTAAGCTGTCTGCACAGTCTTGCCTTCATCCAGTGCTTTGGTAACCCTCTCAAAAAAGTCCACCAGATTTAATAGACTTGATCTTCCTTTAACAAAGCTGAACTGTGAAGGGTCCAGCATTTGCAGGTTATCTATGTCCTCATTTATCGGTTTACCTTCATAATGTTGATCACATATAATCGACAGGCCACATCACCAAACCATTTCTGTGAAACCAGAACGGCAAAAATTTTCGAATGTCGAAAAACCATTGAATTTGACATTTCCGACCTTGCCATACCTCCACACCAGTGCTAACATGGGTCAAAAAGGGGTGAGATTCTGCCTTTTGGAAATTTGGTGTTCGACGTTTTGAAAAGTCGCAGTTCGGTATTCACAGAAGTGGGGTCGACCATAACGTGATCGGCATTATGAAGGTAAACCCATTTATCATATCCATGGCAATTCTTTCCATAGCCTTACATATAAGGCTGGTCAGACGTATGGGTCTGTATTTACCCAGATCAGTGGTTGAACCTCCTTTGTGCAGGGTAATGACTGTAACCATCTTCCATTCCTTGGGTACAAACTTGACTGTAGGCTCCAGATGAAAAGTGATTCAAATGGACCAGAGAGGTTATGTTTTAAGTTATTTATTAAGCATCCCGATGTATGCTATCTGGGCCCATCAATGCCGTGTTTTTGGCCTTGTAAAGTGCATTGATGACCTGTTCCTTAGTAATGGTTGGGCGGATTGTGTTATGCAGTATTTCCTTGGACTACTTGGGGGGATTGGGGGAGAAATTTGTGCTGAACTTGTCCTCAGTTTCATTGTGGGTGATGCCACTTACAATAAGTTCTGTGCATTGTTGCATATTTCCCCTGAGGTTATGGACATAGCTTTAGAAAGCTATTGTTTCTTCAAATTTAACCTTCAAAGTATTACTTAACCCTCTTAGCTGACTGTTTAGATTGGTTAGGGGGTTTTAGTATGTATGTCTTTGTTTCTCCTATGCTTGGCCAAGATTTTTGTCTTTTGTTGTATAACTGATTGATACTGTGATTCCAGCAGGGTGGCTTGTCTTGCAACTGTGGCCAGAAATGATATGAAGAAAAGTGGCAAACAAATTGCAGGTACATGCTTAAGTAATTGCACATGTGCTATATAGTAACGCTATGAGGAAGCTTGCAAGCCATAGTAAAGGACTATAACAGTATTTATATTTATTTTGTAACTTTAAATGGAGTGGACATGAGTACATAGGAAAATAGAAACCGGTACAGCTAGCAGGGGAATATAGACAAGGAAATAGGGGAAGAAAGTAAGGGAGTAGGGAGAGCTAGGAAGGGTATAGTTTTTGCAGGGGTGTATCTTTTTTATTTCACATTTTCTTTTTTGTTTTTTTGGGAGTTTTTTGTTTGTTTGTTTTTTTTTTGTTTTTTTCGAGAAGGAAATTTGGAAAGAATGTAAGGGTAAGACAAAGGATGGAAACAGGTAGAGGCTTGGAAGCAGAGGCTTGGAATCAGGGACACACAAACAAACAAACAAATACCGATAGACTGACAGGGGAGGTTCTAATTCACTGTGGGGTTATAGTAGAAATTTAGATGTGCAGACAAAAGGACGACATTGGTGATGAGAAGGATTAAACAACAAACTGGGGGAAAAGGTGGAAGGGGAGCAACAATATGGAGAAATAGGGTGGGTATAACCCTCCTTTTTCCACACTGCCTAGGCTAGACCTAAGGAGAGGTCAGGCAGCACTCTGACCACCCTTCTTACTGCATACCACATGAAAAATTAAAGGCAGAGCCAGGTAGCAGTGTGATTCTTCAAGCTCCAAGATAACCTTCTCCAAGTGGCCAATGTGGACTTCCAGGCACCGGTATACCACATCCTCTACCACCTTTGCCAACTTCTGCCATGTGACAAACTGTGCACTCATGTCAGTGCCACTGGAGGGAACAATAGCCCTCCAGCCTCTTCCTTCTACATCCAACAGCAACGAAGTCCTGGACCAAGGAGGAGTGTTGGTGGGTGTGGTCCTGGATCCTACCACTGCCACAGCCATGACATATGCTGCAGAAAGTAGAAGTATAACTATAGAAAAGTAAAACAAGTATCAGATGAAATGCAGAAAACAATGATAGTGACAAAGGGAGGAAGAGGTTGAGAGAAAAAAAAATACTATTGTTTATGCCACATATGACCCATCAGAGTGCTGCAGCATAAATGTGTACCAAACAAGCAACAAATAACTGTTGTGACACCTCAGATACCTCTACCTACATGCATTATCTCAAAGCCCTATGGCAGGACATTTTAGTTTACATTTGTTTACCGGGGTAGTACATTGATCACAAATGACCACTTGCAGGTACTACCCAGATTAAATAATTTACAATGAAGGAGGAAAAAAGTGGAACAGAGAACCAATAGGCTGTGCATAGCAAAAAAAAAAACTAGAAAAAATAACAAATAAACTGTACAGTACCAATTAATAAATGTAGCAATAATTATGATAGAAATGTATGTTTTACATTATTATACTTCAGGGTTACATCATGGCAGTAAAAATGTGGAGTAATGAGAGTCAGGGTACAGGAAGGAAGAGGAAGTGGAGTTAAGAGGGGTTAGCAGTTGAGAAGAAAACAGGCTAGAGTATGAGAGGCCCTTAGGTGATGTGGCCTGCTGTGTGGCTGATACAGATTGATTTGGTGTGAAGGAATTTTTTAACTTAAACTTTGATTTGGGGGTGCCTGAGATTGTATTCCGTGTATATGGTATAAAATTTAACAGCTAATGGGGGGAATTAATTCAACTGGAAAAGTTTGAATATGAGAGACCCTAGCATCAGGTTTTTTCTGTCTTACACTGGGAGCCATTTGGCTTTTTGAAAGTGAGTTAGTGATGATGTGACAGATTTTGTTTTCAATAGTCTGTAGTGCGGAGGAGTTTTATTAGAGGCTGTGGCTGTTATTGGGTGGTCCATATATGAGCTGGGCCAGAAGGACATCTTTGGCTAAAGCAGCCCTGTCTGGGTTGCCTAGGTGGGATGAGATTTTCCTTGCCCTGAAGAAAAGTGAGTTAACATTTGCTCTTAATTTCTCATTATGAGTATGGAATATCAGTGACAGGTCTAGCAACAAACTGAAATATTTGAGGAGGTTCTTTCTATTGGTATGCCATAAAGGGTCAAGAAGTTGGTGTTTTTTAAGATTTTGGGTCTTTCCAAATAGCATAGATGTGCAGGCATGTGTGGTGTGTCATTGGTCCTACTACCTTGACTGCATGTGCAGATGTATGTGATGAAGTGTTAACATAGTAATGTTGTGTGGAACAAGAAGTCGTGGCTACTGTGTGGACTATCACCACTATAGACCCCCTGCTAGCACCATTACAGAGAAGAGTTATGCATAAGCCCACATGCTATAGCCATAGCACTACATGCATTTGTATGTCAGATAATAGTATAACTAACGGCAGCTGTCAGAATGAAGCATGGGCAATATGATGTCATTTGGAACATAGCCACCAATCAATATGGGGCCTCAACAAAACCACCCCACTGTACAGCTACCTACCACCCTACAAAATCACAACCCACAATATCTCTCCATCCAGGCCAAACACACATGCATGTTCCCCTGCCACTTACACCCCCCCATGTGTACCCTATGTTAGGCAGTGTGCACAGGTCATGCATATAAGAACACATCAGGCCAATGATCCATAGATGCTTTACAGCAGGGCAGAGGGGTCCATGACAGTAGTAGGACATTTATGTGTCCTGCTTGTGGGTGTGTGAAGAGCATTGCCTATAAGTACAATGCTTTGTTCTCCCTGTTCTAACATATGCTATATCATAATGCAGTTTTACTTATACAGTCTTATGGCAGCTGTCAGTCTTAACATGACTTATTGTTTAGAAGCAGTACATAGCTAGACATGATAAATAATTTTTTTTCACTGGTGACATGTGAAGATACTGTACTGTAACAGAATAATACCATTTCTACAGGTAACACCCTCTGGCAGTGTGAACACATAACTGTTAGTTTTGCTAATGACTACTACAAAACTGCTACATCATATGCACACTTTTGCCTGGAGATCTGATCCATTCACCTCTGGAATAAGAGCGAGTTCTCCATGATTTCCACTTGACCTGCAGAAGAAGGATAATAAATAAATAAATAAAAGAATAAAGGAATCCTTAATTAGTTTTCCAATATAATCATAACAACCTAGAACAGAAATTACAGGATAGTGAGAATATTAAAAAGTACTTACAATATATATCTCGAGTGCCCTTGAGCTGACCTCTTCATTCGACCAGTTAAGAAGGACAGAATAGTCTCTCAGCAGGTCACTGAAATGGTGCCAACACTGCTCAACAGAGTGGGTATGCCAGTGACATTAGATACCACCCCTGCCAAGAATGACAAGTCATCAACTTTATCCTAGAAATCAGGTTTCCCAGTTGTCCCTATGCAGCAGGTATAGGAGGATCTTACTTTTCTTGCTGCAACACCTGGAAGCCCTGCCAAACCTGACATCAGCACCTTTGGAAGCCAAGGCCATTTACTAGGTCACTTTCCAGAAAGCTATGGTAGTTGTCTTGCAGTTACACACTCTGATGTTGGAGGCATGTAACAAAAAGCATTGGGCAGCTAGTTATCACAGCCAGTTTTGGTGCCATCATTGCTTTGTGCTTGGAAATGGGCTGTGATAACACACATTGGGCAGCTAGTTCAGTGCCACCATTGCTTTGTGCTTGGAATTGGGCTGTGATAACACATATCGGGCAGCTAGTTCAGTGTCACTATTGCTTCATGGTTGGAATCAGGCTGTGATAGCATGCATCGGGCAGCTAGTTAGGTGTCTCCATTGCTTTGTGCTTGGAATTGGCCTGTGATAACATGCATCGGGCAGCTAGTTCAGTGCCACCATTGCTTTGTGCTTGGAATTGGGCTGTGATAATAATCATTGGACACCTGGTTCAGTGCAACCATTGCTTCTTGCTTGGAACTGGGCTGTGATAGCACACATTGGATGGTTAGTTTGGTGTCACCATTGCTTCGTTCATGGAATCGGACTGTGAAAACAAGCATCAAGCAGATAATTCAGTGCCACCATTGTTTCATAAACAAACAGTGTGTGGTATGATGGTTTTAGGGTGTGAGCATTGGCATGGAAAATGTATGCAAACTTCATGATGCCTAACTGTGATATCACTTTTGTTCTTTAGCACCAGTACAGGCTGAAGAACTAAATAATACATTCCCATGTCCCTGCAGGGGTTACTGACCTACTCACACATGTTCAGCAGGCTTCACAAGTGAGCCCACTTAGGTGAGCAAGCATCTCAGTGCAGGATTAGTCTTTGTTGCAATGATGAAAATGTGAAGTTCAAGCACATTCATCAGATGGTGCCTCATTAGCAGTCAAAGCTTCAAAATCTCATGATATAAGCTACTGCATCTGCCATGGATCTCAAAGCACTATAGACAATTACTACATAACAACAAACTGGGAAGTTCCAAACAGCACCACGGAATTCTGAGAGCAGGAATTGTCTTTAAAAGGTAACTGTATGGGAAAAGTGCTGTTATCACTTGTTAGTCATGTACTCTTGTAGTGCCTTAGGATATCCTTGACATTATGCAGTTGTACTGTATTGTTTATACTGTAGTTTAAAGTTAAAGTAATGCTGCCACTGTTTAGGAGATTGTTATCTTGACTGAGCATCTATATTCATGGCAGAGTAAATGGGGGTGGATTACTGTGGGGTTGCAGGCTGACTTTAAATGCATTTTTGATTATTATGTGTGCATTGATATGGTTCTTGCATACCTACAAGCCAATCATGGACTGTTCAATATTTAATGATATGACAGCTGTCTGATGTCTTGTACAGTGTGTAAATGTCAACATACATTGCTGCACTACTGCCCTGTGTTTGTTGTTGGTCTGGGAGGGGGAGTCTGATGTAGATTATATTAAGTAAGACACCTAACACTAGCTGCATGCCATTATGACAGAGGTTTGTGGAAGTCACTCAGAGCGGTCAGCACTGTGGCTTGTGTGTTCGACAGTGGTGGGAGATAATGCTGTAAGATGAGGACTATACACTGTGGAAATTTATGCAGTGGCCATGCAGGCCCCCAGTGTTTACTTCTGTGTCCCTTCACAGCCCACTTCCTCCCAACCCACATGTTCCTGGTATGCTGTTTAATTATCTGTAGTATTACTGAATTTATTGTGAGGTTAGGAGACTATAATTGCTTTATGTTTTTTGTGAGTACCTTATTTGTAAGGATCCAAATCATACCTTCATGTATACACCTGTACAGGCTAACTGATGTATTGGTTGAGGCTATGTTTCTCAATGGCTAATGTAACAGTTTTGCTCCCCAGCTCTGGAATGCTGTGACAGGACATTGTATGTCAGCACTATACTACTTTACATTTGGGTGTTTCTTTGCTGAGGGACTTGGGGCTGGTAATACCTACCAAGTTACCCATGTACAGAGACATCTAAGGACATTTGGGGAAATATATTTGAGAAGAGGGCCTATGCACCTATAGATACAAGCAGCTATGCCACATAATTGAATGTGTACACCCCATGTCATCTCCAGTGTAATTAGTGATACATACAGCATGTGTCTAACATACTGTGACCATGCCATGCAAATAACAAAACACACCCTCCCATGAATACCAAATGAAAGTGTGTGTGTGTGTGTGTGTGTGTGTGTGTGTGTGTGTGTGTGTGTGTGTGTGTGTGTGTGTGTGTGTGTGTGTGTGTGTGTGTGTGTATGTCTAGTTACCCTTATGTGAATGCTACATAGTTGCTGCCACCCCAACATCTGAGAGATTGTAGCTATATAGATCTATGGCAGGTAGGAATATAACATTTCTCACCGACATTTCATTTCACTTTCAGACAATCATGCCACAAAAAATGGGAAATGGAGTAAATGGATGTTACAGTAGTGCAGCAAGATGGCACAGTGGCACAGCAGTTTGCATTGTCGCCTCATAGCAAGAGGTTCTCGGGTTTGATTCTCAGCTGGGATGCCTTCCGTGCGGAGTCTGCATATCCTCCCTTGCATTCATGTGGGTTCCTCCGGGTGCTCCGGTTTCCTCCCACTTTACAAAGACATGTGTCTGGAGTGCTTCTCCCCTGGCTTCTGCTGAAAATTGGATCTTTCCAAGTCGAATTTTCCTGGTAAACAAATGTTAAATAAAAATAAATAAATAAATAAAAGCAAATAAAATAAAAAAATGCAGGTTCTGTCATGCACAGAATAACATCTTCCTACAGGTTCACCATCTCTATGGTAAGCAGATGATCAGTTATGAAAGATCTGACAAGGCCTTGAGATCATGCCTGATGGGAGGATATTGTTGGCATAAATGCTGTTGGTGACCAAAATATAAGTATGATCAAGTCAGATAAAGGGCTACCAATACAATCAGTCCTGACAGAACACTGATAGGCCACCTGGCCTAGGAACAGATGGCCACTGGAGGTGGCCTTCTGACCAAATCACCACTAATGTAGATAGAAGAGTTCCTGGCATCTCTGCATGGGTATCTGGAGATTTCTACAATCCATGGTGAGCTGATAGACATTGGTGAAGATGAGCAGGCCATTACATAAATCTGTTGTTGATATCCGAAGTGAATCTGTCTTAACATGGAAAACTATCTGCCATACTAACTCAGCAATATATAAGTTATTAGAACTTACAAACATAATAACTTATTTTGCAGGAATATCTCTGTTTCGAATTCAGAGGATACCAGCACAGGAAATGTTACCTATTATTTTCCTATACCAATATATTTGGTAGAAGCCTATTTACAAAATTACAGCAATTGGTTATGGGTCTTACTTAGCTTAGGTGATCTCTTTTGGTATTTTCACACTTGCTGTCTTATCAGGGTCCTCCAGCATGAATCAACAACTGTCTGATGTCAGAAAAATGTCTGGTTCTAATGATGATGGCAGCCAAATCAATGCATTGTCAGTGGTCACAGTGTTATTGGGAAACACAGGCAATGTGGTGGCTATAGTCTTAACCCATTTCATGGATTCAGCTTGGTGCAACCCACCACACAAACCCAGGATAACACACATGGACAGGGAAACACACACAAATCTGCACAGGAAGGGATGTCATCATCCGTGGCCCAATCCCCACTGATTGCTGCAAAGTCTATAAAGTGAAACAAGGACATCAGCAAATGGAATGCCAGTGGCTTAGTATACCATAGGTGCTATTCACCACTTAAGCTAGTTGTGTCCATGGGCAGTACCCAACATTTGTACAAAGCTATAATACAGGGACAGACAGAACTAGCATAGACATTGCTAAACTAATTTAAGTAATAGATGGTCTGTGTGATAGCCTGAGGGTGAGCATGGGCCACATGTACATCAACACTGGCATGTGATGTAGGAAATTTGCAGAGATCATGGGCCTTGTGCAGTAACACATCATGGCAGAAGCACTTCCAGTGGCTGGTCTAACTCTGTCTTCGGTGAGAGGTTTGCTGTAAAAGAGGGAGGTCATGGGCAGGAACACTTGGTGCCACCTCCATTCTACCATCCACTGTTGAGAGAAGTACATTGCATTATGGACACACATACAGATAGTGTGTTCATGCTCAGCCCAGCCAAGGCATGAGCTGCTGTTTATGGTCATGGAGCAGTCTATCCTCTCATTGCGGAGAGGCACATATTTGTGACCTTCCAACAATAGGGTGCCTCAGTGGATGAGATGTGCATGACCAGTGCATACACCTCCTGTGGGTTCCCTGGATCTGTCCAACAGATCCCAGAACAATGATGCAACATCTGATGGTGCTGTTTCACAGCAAACAAACAAGCAGACATGCATGCACACACACACACACACACACACACACACACACACACACACACACACACACACACACACACACACACACACACACACAGGCACCCACAGACACACACACACACACACACACACACACACACACACACACACACTCACATAAACTCAGACATCTGGAGTACCCACCATCACATAGTCACACAGCAATGGAAACAGCACTCCCTTCCTGATCAGTCCAGTCAAGTTTCCAACCCCCTCAAACATCTGACAAACACACACACAAACAGCAATAGTGCTCAACCCCTCAATACACACACATACACAGCACCTATTACTGACACTTGCCACTGTGACCTACCCCCCCACACTTGTGCATATGATGATAAATGTGCCCTTCCCTCAGTACTCTGTTACTTTGGTACCCTATGTTTGATGGACAATGTGGCTACTCTCTGCATCTTACAGCACAACTTGGGTGTAGGTTTGAATGGATAATTTTTAATGCTTGGTATACTGCTTGATTTTGGTCCATTGTTATGCGCCAGATGCTATCTCCAGCATACTGAATCTGCCTTCATCTGGCAAAGTCCTCCCCTGCAGATGGCACTCTGTCACAGGCTCTGCTTCTGAATCCTCTGGCACTGGTGAGTGAGGAGTTCTATCCCACTGAGTGTCTCTGCCCTGCTGTAAATGCTTGGGTATACTAAGGCCGTGTGATATTACAAAGACCACAAAGGTTTTATTGCATGTTTCAGGGCATACTGCAGACCACCCTCAGATGCATCCAGACAGAAGATGTTCACTTCAAGCAGGCCAAATATATGTCCAAAATGACATGGGTCTGTAGCAGTACTCCAGTCATTCTCTGCCATGGTCTAGTTATTTCTAATAGGTGTCATTAACCACTACTCCAGGGCATATCCAGCATTACCAATAAGATATCCCTGGGTAAAATCACCTCCTCACAAAATACTTGCATAGGTCACACATGCTCCATAAGTGGGAGTCATGAACACTATCTGGGTGGCCTGCAGTCACACCATATATTGTGCTGTGTGCATTACAGACCAGCAGGTAATTAGTAAAGTGAAGCACATTACATTTAATATACATTTGTTGCTGCTTCCCAGGTTGGACCTTTGTTTCACTGTGGCTATGTGTGTTTTTTTTCATCCAAAAATCTATTTATTTATTGCATATGTATTTGTCGCCGCTTCCTGGATGACTGCTTTAAATTGTAACATGAGAATAATTCTGAACTAAATGACTTCATTAAATATTTAAATAACAAAATGATAGGCATACAATTTGATATGGAAATGGACAGGTCCATTGCTGATTTTTTTAGATATAAAAGTTCAGAAATTTAATGAAAATGTCCTGCAAACAATAGTCTTTCATAAACCATTTTCTAAAAAATCTTCATTAAATGTCAAAAGCTGTTATCCTAGCCATATGGTTTTATGCTTACCCAAATTGCAATTCTTGCATATTAAATTAATTTGTTAT
Organism: Protopterus annectens; assembly: GCF_019279795.1. NCBI lineage: Eukaryota > Metazoa > Chordata > Ceratodontiformes > Protopteridae > Protopterus > Protopterus annectens. The sequence goes on from NC_056735.1 coordinate 1,152,333,357, forward strand.
ACTGAGGAATAAGTCCAAGGACTTGCAAGTGATTTTAAACATAGAGTCAAGAACACTTAATAAAATAATGTTAGCAGTAGACTCTATGTAATTGTTTATTACTTTATAAAAATACACCACATGAAATGAAGACAGTTGGAGATTTGTAAATTCCTTTGGAAAGAATACAAATATGGTAAGCCATGTTTCACAAAATTTCTGGCCTATTTTGAGGAAGAAAACTTTTTTTTCATAATATCCTTCTAGATACCCAGAAAATGACATGCAAGAGTGAAAGAAACCTAGTCCAATAGTGGGCATTCATAAATAAAACCAGGGATGTGATAATTGTAATGAAATGTGGGGTAGTACAGTATACTGACTCTTTTTCAGTAAGTACTGTAATAAACTGTTTTAAGATCCATTAAGCCATTTAATGTACATATGACAGGATTATATATATATATATATATATATATATATATATATATATATATATATATATATATATATATGGATTCTTGTTTTTGTGGTGCATTTTATGTAGGGCAAATGTTATGCCTCTTTTACCTTTAGGATAAGTAAATATCTAAGTAATATTATATGTAAGACAATGCAGAATGCACAATGTACGCTTAAGTATAAAGGAGCAAGATCTGTATTTACAGACATGGATGGATCAAACAGCAAAACTCATGAAAATTAAAATTATAAAGAATGACTTTGAATAGTTAATTTAGGCTCTCTGTTTTCACTAGGATTAAATGACATGTTATAATAGGTTTAATAAATATTTGTTTCATCTTGATGTATTTAAGGAGATGGTAATTTAGTCAGTATTGTTAATATGTTTAGTGTCTATTTCTTAAGCATTATATATAGATTTTTAAGAATTCGTTGAATTAATTAGTGGTACATAGTTACATCTCAAATTAATTTAATTATATAAGGAATAAGTTAGAAATCAATGGCATAATAGAAGAAGATGCAGGAGTGCAGAAACTAGCTTTACATGTTTGTGTGTATTTTTAGATTTTTACAGTCTATGCTCCGTAGTACCTCAGAGATATGGGCTATGGTACAAAAAAGCCTGCATGGTGTTGACTCTATGGCACTTTGAAACCACATATGCTCCCCAATATGCTGCAAGGCATCAAGGAAATGGTGAAGTATCCTTGAGGCAGATGCCTGGAATACATCTACCATGTCCCCTTCTGACCACTGAAAGGTTCCTTTAGCTAGTATTCTTAAAGCCACGCATTCTTTGATGTCCACAGAGATAAATACTCCATGTAACCCCAGGTCTGCATATGATGTGACACATCTCTAGCAGCTTCTGTCCACACAGTAGCAGTCCACAGTTTCTGTGTCATAGAGGGCAGGTGCTAGGCATGGATGGATGATTCAGCACCACCAAGGGTAACAACTTATAACACTTTGACATCCAGCAGTTGAGTACAGCCTCTTGCATATACAGATTTACTAGTGCAGCAGCTAGATGTAAATATTTATGTGGTCTGTCTCCTGTACATTTTTAGCTGAGGTCAACAACTCTGCAGTTAGAGTTTCCCTGTGCAAAACATATACATTTCTGAATCAGTCGGCCATATTGTTTATCTTCATTTGCATTCATGGTTGCCCTCATTTTAATACTGTTGTATATTAGCATCCTTATACCACCATTTATAGATTATGCAAGCTGAAGAATTTCTCAGGATTTTTGCACTTATTCTCAATTTCTCTTTGAATCACCCCCACCAGTGTTGCCACTCTTCACACAGAATTTCCTACTGCAATGCGAAAACTATTTCTGAAACCCTGAAAATGTATTTTATTTCATTTCTAAAAGTGGCAACAACCCTTTTATCAATTTAGTCTTTCTGAATAAACATTCCAAAAGAACATATAGTTAAAGCTTCTAACTGGTGTAAACACTTCATATAGAGTACCTATTTACTATTTAACATGCTGGACACTCTACACTCCAAAACAAGAAAAAGAAACCTGTAACTATGAGGTTCATGTTGTAGAAAGGCTCTTATGCATGACCTTCTCGGATGAAATGCAAAACAAATCTCACAGTAGAACACAGATGACAGAAGTGAAGTATGCCACTAATCGACTAGTAGCTTTAATTCCATTTACACACCTCACGCTGCTACACAACTCTTTTTTAACAAATACATATAAAGCCAAGTAAATTATGTTTTTAATGCAATAATGGCATGCACCATGTTGACACTGTCCCGCATTTGTGCAGCACAGCAAAATTCCATGCAGACTTTTAAACCTTAAATAAACTTCATGAAGACAGATAAATGGCAGATACAATTCCCAATGTTAATGTAAAACCTTATGAATGGGTCTTCGATCACAACTATTCATGTGATTTATGTGTTCTCTAAATGAGTGTCAAAAAATTCACCTCTAAACTTTACACTCAAGGTGACTTGCTTAACATCAATTTCTCAAACACTTAACATAGAGAATTATGATAGGTTTGATAATCATAATCAGACTGCTACTGTGTTTCAGAAATGGATTCACTTGCCTCCATTTGTACAAGTTGGACAAATAGATGTGTAAGGGTGTGAAGTGTTTTACAGCTTTCAAAGTTATAACTCACTTAATACTGCCGCAAAGACAGTGGCCAGGAGGTAAGTACACATCTAAAGGACTAATAGCTTTTAAAGCTGTTAAACATGTCATCCTGACTTTTTTTGTATAGCAGCATTAAGCCTTTTATAACATTTAAATCTGTTATCATTTGTCTGTAGTGTTATTTCATGGAAGCTGTGTATGCTCTAGCACAAGACCTAGTTCATAACAGCTCTGAAAGCTATATAAAATATCTTTATTCACCTCTTCAATGTCAGAGAGGTGCATAACAAAGTTGTAGTACATGGTGGCTGGTGAATACATTCCAATATCCTTAAAAAGAAAAATCATTTAAGTGCTACTATAGCTCAAGATCTGATCTTAGCCAATTTTATTCATCCCCTGCTTAACTTGTTAAGGTCAGGTCTTATGCTAGGCAGTTAATTCTGCCAGTACAGACCAGCAAATGACAGTGGCAGAATAAGAACAGATCTGTTTCTGCCTGTCTGTATCATTAATAAGTGCCTAATCTGTAAGCAAAGAAAGGTGATACAGAATTTGTTTTAGCCTGCATTTTCTGAAGAATGTAGAGCCTGGAACTCAAATGTATGTCATTATTTAGTGACTTCAGCCCTCAGAGATTTGTCTGAAAACCAAAGATTTTACGAGGATCAGACCAAACATATCAGGCAAAAATCTGGACATTCTGCAAAAATCTAGACATTTGGCAATGTGAGTGTAAACATAAAGGACCATATTACACTGCCTTTCTGGCAGCACTTGCTAAGTGTTTTATAGCTTGGAAAGCCAGCAAAACACATTTTTTTTTGCCTTTTCAGTAAGTATTAGTACATGGAGCAGATAAGTCTCCATGCACTGCAAATAATTATGATTGAGTTTCTGATCATTATCTTTAATTATGTGTTCTTGATTGACATGGATGTCAAAATTCACTTCTCAAGTTTTGCTCTTGAGGTGAATTTCTTGGCATCCATGTTGCAGACACATAATATGATCAGAATCTTGTATGTCTTTTTCACAATTTTGTAACATTATCATCATGCTGTGTATACTGCAATCTGATTATGACTGACAATCCATATTATGCACCCCTCTGCCCTATAATGATTTTACAATGATATTCCAATAAAGCAGTAATGGAAATTGTATTGTAGCAGTGTATTTCAGAGATTTAGATACAATTAATGGAAAGTATCTTAAGCACTGTGTTTTCTTCCTGTGAAAACAATATCAGTGTGCTGTCTGCATATGATGCAGTACAGTGCATGATAAAGAACACAGCATACTACAGCACAGGAAACATATACACAAGGAAAATACAATATCAACTGTGATATTACAGAACATAGAAAGGTGGTTCTTTAGTATCAAGGCCCACACAATTCTGTGGATTTGCACTTCTGTACATAACTTCCACTGTGCTTCAGAATTCATATAAATTCATATAAATTCAGAATTCATATAAAAATACAGAATTAAGCAGTTTTTTTGGATTTCAGCCTGATGTAGTTTTCTTGGCACTGGGTTAATTTACCAAAATTATTTAACTGATGGTTCTTCTCATTTTATAAGTCATATCATGTTTTAACCAAAAGCACAACAACATTATATTACAAAAATGCACAAGTCATAACAAAAAACATAAATTCTTAATACAGATATTAAGTCATTTGGGTTATTAAAGGATGAATCACATTTCAAGAGTATACATTCTAAAGTGAAATTTGTTTGGCTATTTTTTGTTCAGACTGGTTCTGAGCCATCCCCCAAATCGGTTAGCTCAGTTACATCTGCAAGGTTGTACCTGAAAAAGGTTCCTCAATTACTAAGCCATAAACATGACACCTGGGATTTAGAAACAATTAGCATACTGTGTTTTGTGACATAATTCAGTCGGTAGCAACATGCAGGGTGGGGACATTTTAGAGCCATACACAGCATGATCATGTTACCCAAGAAAATAGCACTGTCATCATCACATACAAATGACCATATACTGACATGCAAATGAGAAACATTACAGAAATGACAGCAACTGTGAATACAAGTGATGACAAACAATACTGAGGCATGATTCACAAATGTATAAAAATATCTCAACTATACCTCTCATCCTCCAGATCAGAGAATCAGGGACAAAGGACCTTAAAATCAGGGACACCTAATTAACATATGATATGCATATTTAAATAAGTGTATTAATAGGCATGCCAACACGTGCGTACATTTCATGAAAATCAAGAGGACAATTAAGATTTAGACATGAAGCACAGCACTTTACATTGCTCTTGTAATGAATTGTGCTTGCATGCGTGTGTGTTTGTGTGTGTGTGTGTGTGTGTGTGTGTGTGTGCACGCACATGTGTGTGTATGCGTGTTTGAGTAGAAAGAGGGAGAGAGAGCGAGCAGAGACAGAGGGGTGTGAGGTGTGGGTTTATTGCTATGTATTTGGCAGGTATTAAGTAAAAATTGTATTAACAAAGAAAAATCACTGAATGCAAAATTTAACAAACAAATCTATTGTTTCGCTCTCCTAAAAAAAAATATTCCACTGGTCTTTAAAAATCATATCAGAAGCACTTTTTTAGTTTTTGGGAAAGGTTTTTAAATGTTTGACTCATTATAATTAATGATAAGGAATCTTTACATTAATTTCATTTATTTAGTAATGCATATATACCGTATGAGGAAAATCTGAAGAAAACCAATAAAACTAAGAGGAACAAGGCAAATTTTTAAGATCAAATATCATAGAGGATGCCTAAGTCACGACAGTTAAGAGGTATGATTGTTTTTATAATATCCCTTGTTGTAGTGATTAAGCCTTTGCCACATAGAATGTCCTTGCACGTGTATATAAGCCTGTTCTGGTGGTAGGGAAGTTAGTGATACTTGGACCTAAACACAATCAGCTAACTCCCGTGTTATATTCCCTGCTGCAACAGATAATATGAATTGCATGCAAACATTTCAATAACTAGTAGATCTGGGACAGCAGTATCAAACAAAGCCTTCCTTGACTTCAAACATCAGTACGACTGATACTCTACAGCTGGTTGCAATACTACAAGCACCTTTCTGGAGTCTAAACCCACAGCACTAGTTCTATACCCTTGCTCCAACATTTCAGAAATTACAAGTTACAAGCTACAACTTAACTGTGAAGTACTGGAAAAAATAAAAATTTAAAATAAAATCCTCGATCATGCAGTGCACTCACTGACCACTGCTAATCTCAGCTCAGACCTCCTGGGAACAATTCCAAAAATCTTCTTCATGCCACACCATGACAAGTTGCTGGAAACTACTAAAGATCAAATCCATGGCCATGACTCAGTCCAGGTGTACCACCGCACTTGTCTCAGTCTCACACTCGATTGACGATGATGATTTCGCTCGACTCAGCATCCACTGTTGACCTCTCCACTCCACTCACGCCCATTGACCTTTCAACTCCATGTTGATGCTGCCTTCGTATTCAGACTGAGGAAACCTAATTGAGCACTTCAACCATAACAGGTCTGCTGCAGCTGCTTCTGCACAACACAGGAAATGAAGTAGGCCAGCTAGATGCAGAACAATAAAGTAAAGCAATACTCTGATTGGCTGAGACATCTACAGCCAGAGCAGAGCTTGCTTTACTGTAAATCTCAGATGTACCTGTGTCCACATCAGGCACCCAGGAAAATAAGCTTATTTAACCTTAAAACCAGGTGTTCACAGTTAATTCAGGACGATTAAGAGCTATGGTCTCAACAAGCCATTTTGGGCAGCAAATTTGTATGCTATCATGTTTTAGTGAACACAGAAACTAACCATGACAAGATGATAGGAGTAGTGTCTGCATTAGCTGAACAACATCTGTTAGCCAGTATCCACTACAGTGTGTGCTGTTCCCTTCCATGTCAAAGATGGGTCCATCTGTGGCTGATTTAGCTTCACCTTCATGACAGGAACATAATCAAATGCTATCATGTAGACAGAAGGGTCTACTTCACATGACTGAAAACTCAAACTACTGAATTTCATTTGACTGAGACCACAATACCTAATTTTCACAATACTGAAAACTCATTTGACTGAGTCTCATTATACTGAAATCTTACAATGCTGAATTTCAAAATACTGAATTTTAAGCTATAGATGTGATGTGTTTCCCTTCACCTGTAACTTGCTTGTGATTAAAAAAAATGAATGTAACTTAAAGTGCCAACTGCCAGAATACTGACAGCATACCTCTCAATGGTACAGATTTTCGCTGAATGCCCAGATTTTTGTCTCAAATATTTGGTCTGTTCCTCATACAATCTGTGGTGTTCTGGCAAATCACAGAGGATTGAGGTCAGTAAAAAATGACCAACTAATGACATATTTGAGTTTCAGACAATATCCTTCAGAAAATGCATGTTAAAACAAATCCTGTTATTCTAGCATCTTTTTGAGTTTATAAGACCAATAAATCAAATCTGTCCCTATTTTTGGGACTTTGTCCCCCCATTATTTTAGGCTTTGTCCAGATTTCTTGCTTTAAGAGGTTGAGAGGTATGACCGACAGTAGTGTAGAAAGTAGTATTTTAGTGTTTTGAAATGTGGGTATGTCTCTCTACATTTTTATAGGAAGTATCTAAAGTAATATGGCAAATGTTTTGTGTACTCTTGGCAGTAGTGGCAGTGCGTACAGTACTGTAAGGTAAGTAAAAGGTATATGCCCTCTTCCTCACTGTAGTGCAATTCTGGAGTTGTATATATAGTTGGGGGCTGTGGGGACATAGTCCCCTACATCTGTGTGTGTGTGGGAGGGCCCACCTAGTTTGGTTTTATATAGTCTGGTTTCTGTTAAGAGGGTAAGTAAGTCATTTTTAAGTTTTAGAAAGAGTTAGTCATTGGTGCTGTAAGTTTGCATGTCTATGGCTTAAAATTCAGTATTTTGAAATTCAGCATTGTAAGCTTTCAGTATAATGAGACTCAGTCAAATGAGTTTTCAGTATTTTGAAAATTAGGTATTGTGGTCTCAGTCAAATGAAATTCAGTATTTGAGTTATTTGAAGTTGATCCAAACAGGGATACCATATGGGAGCTTGTAGGCATATGCTGTCTTTACAAAGACTTAAGTGTGATTTACATAATACAAACTAAGGGATGTATAGCTTTAATGATCCTCACTACAGAGACTCTCCAGCAGCCTTCAAGGAACTCAGCGGGTGTTTCACAGGCATCTACCTCATTATACTACACTAGTACCTTGATTTCATGCTGCAGCATGTGGAGAAATATAGGTGGTTCCCATGAGATTCTAGGGGCCATTGACTGAACTGGTATCATCTTCAAGGCCCCAACCACTTCACATGGCTACTGGTATGTCAAAAGGAAGGCTGCCATTCCATCAACTGCTAACTGCTATGTAACACACAAGGTATTATTTGCAATATGTTTGTGAACTATCCCGGCAATTCCCATGATTTCCACATCTGGCACATATCTGGCCTATACCATTGATTTGTGTGGGGTGATTTCCCACCAGGATATTCAATTCATAAGCACATTCAGCCACACTACTAGGCCACATAAACAAAGCAGCAGGTGTGCTAAATGCCAGCCACACATAAAGATGTCCACTCATGTATTGCAGGTGATGCCAGAATTGTCTTGGAGCCATAACACATGACACCAACACCCACCATACAAAGCATGGCTGAGATGTCATACAAAACCACAATGGTGCAGACCCATAACACTGTCAACCATGTTTTTGGAGTGTTGAAGACCTGCTTATGTTACTTAGATTTCTCTGGTGGTGCACAGCTGCATATTTTGGAGATCTACAGCAAGATATCTATCATTTTTATTTATTTTACATTTGTTTACCGGAATAATCTGACTGGGTGAGAGCCCATTTTTAGTGGAGGTCTTGGGAGAAAAGCTCCAGAGACAATTACAAACATTACAAAACTTACAAAAATTGCAAAAACATTATACGTAAGCGCAAAAACAAGAAATGCACATCACATGTGCACATTCAATCACATAGATTAAGTTGATTACAACGTAAGTGAAATTACTATTACATCACAGTTAGAACATTGCAGTTAGAACACAATCTATAAGGTGCCAATAAGAATGCAGTTCAAGATTCAGTCTTCAAAAGTGTAAATAAAATAAGTATATGGGGGGAGAGAGATTTAGAAGTGAAGAGTATTTATCTAGAATGATTGACATTGTAATGAGGGATAGTTGAGGAAAAAAGGCAGGAGAAAGAGTTAGTAGAAAAACAAGGAAAAGGAGGGTGGAAGAATAATAAGAAAGAGTTAGGAAAGTAGATAGATGGGGAGTAAAGAGGTGAGATGAGAGGTTAGAAGGGCAAAAGAGTTGAATGGAGATAAATAGGGGATAGGTAATAGGACATAGGTGTAGAGATACTTATAAGGACATGGTTGGGGGTAGACTAAGTAGAGTTACTAGGTGATGGAAAGGCATTAACCTGGGCTAATACATGTGCAGATCCAATTGTTGTGGAAGTAGCCTTGTAGGAGTTTTGTTGAAGTGGGATGGTTTGACAGTGGTTATGATGTGCTGAGGGATAGTATTCCGTGTTTTGGAGGTGTATTTAGAGTACAATGCTATATAACATGGTGTTAATCAAACCGTTAGAGCATGAGTTTGTCAGCAGAAAGCTAGACAGACTGGAGCCAACAGCAGAGGAAGTGCTGGTGAGGAGTCATTGGAGGAACCTGCTGCAGGGGATCCCCATGTGAGGCAGTGGCAGAGGTAATATGCTGCAACACTGGAAAAGAGGCAATATCTGGTCCAAAGCTATGGATTAGAATCAGTGATGCATGCAATTCTATACCCAGACTATGCTGTTCGGTGCATTCACTCACCATTCTGTGCATCAGGAGAATTACTTTACCATAAAACCCAGAAGCACAAGCAGGGCACAGTCAACATCATTTGCACAGCTAGTGTGTGACACAATTACAGAGATAACCAACAGCTACATAGGTGGAAGAGGGATGGACTAGGGAATGTGGAAGAGTTATTTGGGTGCACTTCCAGGAGATTGTGGGAACAGGGTAGACTGTTTAGTGAGGGACAGAGCTTCTTGAAGGACAAATAGCCAGAGGTATTATGCAGTTATACAGTACTGGTGCAGAGAGACATAACTGCAGCACATAGCTAAGTTCTGGACTACAGGTCACTCATAGGGTTTTCAAAGTATATGGGTACATTGTTGTAACAGAGTACAACAGGCTCTGATGCTTTGTTTCTCTCCATGTATCTTCAGATATTCTGCAGTTCCAGTTATAAAAATGATGGGGTGTGCAGTATCTATTGTGCCCTGCACCAGTCTCATCACCACCAGCTGGGTCCCTGACAGCCTCTAGTCTTGCTTTTCTGCAGGGTGACAAAGACCATCCTGGGGAGGCAAACAGAGGGGGAACACTGCTGGTCTCTGCTGCTCCTTATTAAGTGGGAGTGTAGGTTTCTCATTGGGGAACATCACTAGGGAAGTTCCCTTGGGTCAACCAGTGGGAGGTATGCAAGCTGTTGGGGGCTATAGTGGAGCATTGGCTTGTACTCTGTATCAGCAATCTGGAGAGCATCCTCATTCAGCTTGCAGAGTCACAGACCTGCACAGCTCTGACCATTGGGCCACCAGTGGCTGGGCCCAGCCAGGAGAGCAGTCGCAGAGGTAACTAACTTCTGGTTGGGGTCACTGTTGTTCCAGCTTGGCAGGCAAGCTTCAACCCACCCTATCCATCCTCATGCAGATCCCTTTATTTGTGTGTCACTCCTCCCTTCACCAGTTTGTTCTCTAACCATTTTCCACTATTTGTCTGTCTGTCAACATAGCTCATTTGTGCCACCCCTTTTGTACCAGCCACTTATCTGTCAGTCTTTGTCTATGTTATGCATTTGTGTCTCTCCTCTGTTACCTTCCCTATATCCTATTTCCTACCCACAATAACTCCCTGCTCCCCCCCACCCTCTCTTTCTCTTTTAAATATAAGAAAGGGCACATGGCCCAAAAAACATACCCTCCTTCCCCCACCCATGGTACTTTTCCCTTTCCACTGCCATTCTGTATATTCATCTACTTGCTCCTCCCTATTTCTGATTGTCCTATCACCCTATTTCTTTCCCATTTATACTATAAGCAAAGTAGTCACTTTGCTGTGGAGCTCCTGCATGGGTTGAGAGCTGTGTCTGTGTTGTATGAGAGTGGTGGTTTGATGCACGTCATTTTGAGTATGTAACCTGACTGCTAATGGGCTCAGGTCACATAACCTGCTGTAGTGCATTTCTTATCTCTGCATAATGGCTTCAGATTTCATAAGTGAGTACCTTACTTTAGCCTTAGTCCTGGCAGGGCCAAGCTATATTGCCATTTATGCGTGATTAATCCCCATCAGCTCACTTTGCACAATCTGTTTAAGCTTTTTAAGCTATTTATTGTAGCATGGCTGCATTACACCTTTTTTCTGAATCATGACTGTTTTATTACTATCTTTGTTTCTTTTTCTTATTAATGTTGTTAAATCATTCAAGGTGTTTGAACTTTATGTAATTCTGCATCAGATTATCTTGACACTGATTATCAACACATACTATGAAGGGTTTTGTTCTGCTATTCTAAAGAAATCATTGTGGCTTGCCCAGGTCTCACCTCCCAGGAAACTGACACGGGCAAGTCTAGTCCATGAATCAGGAATAAGGAACATCATTGTCAATTATTACTCTGTCACTGTGCAAAGTAATGTATCTAAAGTGCTTTGAATGTTGGCTTCCTACAGCTCCCATCTACCATGCAAATATGTTTCAGAAGGGGTACATGCATACATTCAGGGTTTGGACAGACAGTTCCTAAATTATGTGCAAATATGTTTCAGAAAGGGTATGTGAATACACTCAGTGATTGGACAGACAGCTCCCATCTCCCATGTACATATGTTTCAGAAAGGGTATGTGAATACACTCAGTGTTTGGACAGACAGCCCCCATCTCCCATGTACATATGTTTCAGAAAGTGTATGCACTTACATTCAGGGTTTGGACAGACAGTTCCCATCTTCCACTACTGTAAATGTCTCAGTTTTTCTTGTCACTTTTCTAAGAGCTGGAATCTGACAGTTTGGACTTAACTTTCTACTGCAACCCTTTAATGGAAGAACTAACTGGACTATTTATATGAATATATGTGTGTGTGTGTATGTGTGTGTGTGTGTGTGTGTGTGTGTGTGTGTGTGTGTGTATGTGTGATGTGTGTGATGTGTGTGTGTGTGTATATAGATATATATATATATATATATATATATATATATATATATATATATATATATATAGATATATGCATCTAATATGTAAATTTATATATATGTATGTATATATAAATATATAGCTATAGATATAAATAGATTAGTCACAGATACATACACACACATTGTGTGTGTGTGCGTGTGTGTGTTGGAAGTTACTGTTTCTGTTCATTTTAAAAGCTGCACACACAGTGTGTGCCTGTGTGTGTGTGTGTGTGTGTGTGTGTGTGTGTGTGTGTGTGTGTGTGTGTGTGTGTGTGTGTGTGTGTGTGTGTGTGTGTGTGTTATTTTCGTTTCCTTTGTGAATCTATTGAATGCAACATGTGACTGCTAACTCCAGTACTTCCTTCAACTTAAGACTACTGGTGTGTGCAGAGGCTGTAGGCCAAGGGCTCATCAAATACCATTCTTTGTAATACCTCTACTGCCAAGCATTATCACTAGGCATGCAGTCTGGGGGACCATTAAGGAGCCTAGCCTAAATTCCCAGTTGCCCCAGACCTCTGTCTGGTTAAGTGACTTGCTCATTTGCACAATAGAAACATAAAGGTTAAGAGAATCAAACCATATACTGTAAGATCTATACCTTACAGCTTTAACCCTCTAAATCAACTTCTACCTCTGCTAGAGGTTTTATGTAACAACCAATGTGTTTTTTTTCTACTGTGCTTCCTGATGACCCCAGGAATGGAAGACATATTGAAAATGCTGGTTGAGGCTAAGATACAGCCCAATCAGCAGTTGACCAGCAACAACTACAGCTAGCTAGAATAGCTGTTAATCACAAGAATTTGCTTACTACGAAAAACCTAACCAAGAAGGATGACATAGAATACTGCCTTGTGGCATGTGAGCATTATGTCAACATTTTGAACTGGACCTGAGCAGACTGGACAAAAATCCTGCCATCTTGGCTGATAAGAGAGGTAGTGAACATGTATATAGACATTGAGAGAACTGATTACACAGAAAATGACAAAATTGAAAAAGGATGTTTTAGCTATGGCTGGAATAACCTCTGAAGTATAAACAGTAACATTTTATAACTGGACTTAATTCTGGCAAGCAAGTAAAGGTACAAAAGAATTATTTAAATCTGACAGCAGCAGTAAACTGAAAATGTTATAAATTAAAGCAGCAGACAAGTTTAAGAACCCTTAGTGTGGTGTTATACAAATGTGTATTGTAACGTGATCACAAGAACTCTGATAAACTAGTAACTTTAATAAAATAATTTATTAGTTAAAGACATAATGTTTAAAACTGTTTGTTTGTCTTTTCGGCTTTTCCCGGTTAGGGGTCACCACAGCGGAACTCCGGTCCGCTAATGATTGGCAGTCGATTTTTATGGTGCCAAGTTGCCAGCCCAACATCCAACCTTCAGCAAAGGCACGCCCATTCACGCATGCCTTTCGGAGGCCACTCGACCATGGGGAGGACATGCAGACCCCACACAGACTTAAATACAAACCATAAATTAAATTGTTTCTATGTAGTATGACAAGTCTGCTATTAAAATAATTCATTCAGCATTGTGTCATTGTGCTACAACTAAGTTTCTAGACAAATGGGAAGTTCAGGCCCCATCACACTCTGTAGTTATCAAAGCTTCTCTGGTATGTAAGCATAAGATCAGTAACAACCAAATATTAGACATGCCCTAGGGCTCAGTAAACTCTGTGTAGGATTCACACGAAGTCTACACAGAGTTTACATGTGTGCACGGTGATGCACAGTGAGCAGCAGCTCTAATTACATATTCATGCCTCACATCATGTTTAAATGTAAATAAGAGTAGTTTAATGACTGGCAACAGTGTTGCCAGGCAGGAAGCCATGTAAAGCAACATGGATAGCAATCTTGTTTACAGCATAGCATACTCGGTTACCGTGTTTGAGCGGAATGCCACAATGATCACCAGGGCTTAACATACATAAGTTTCCATAGGTCTCAATCTCTTAGTGCAAGAAGTCTGGTCAAACCAAACATAATGGGGAGGGGGGAATGACCCAGAAATAGGGACAGATTCTACATATTTGCACATTAGAAATGTGCTAGAATAACAAGAGGATTGTGCTAAGATAAATTTTCTGAAGGATTTAAAGTCTGACACTCAAATGTATGTAATTATTTAGTGACATCAGTCCTGAGATCATCACAGTGATGTGGTAGAAAACCACAAATTTTATTAGGAACAGACCAAAAGATATAAGGCAAAAGTCTGGACATGCTGCAAAAATCTGGACAGTGGAGAGGTATGAATGCTAAGTACATGGTCCAAACACAGTACAAACAGTGTATCTACAGTGCAGAGTATTGTGAAATCCCATTCCTGGCATTCTGTACTGAAGTTGTGCAAATGATCTGTAAGGGTATATGGACTGCCATGTAAAAAAAAACACTCAGGGGAAGTATGTGTAATGCATAGGGACACACAGATGAATTGTAGGAATGAACACAGGGAAATAGGACAGGTGAAACAACCTAATGTACAGCAGATTAGGGAATGTTAATGGAACACAGTTGCAGCAGCAGCACCAATCACATAATATGGTACAGTAGGGACTGCACAGTAAAATTGCATGTTATGTGTCTGTCACACAAAGTGACATAACAATGGGGAAGATGTGTGTGACATAACAATGGGAAAGATGTCTGTGTGAGATAAGCATCCTTAACATGAACTATGCAGAGGACATCTATCAGGAATGGTATATACAATTGGGCTAGGGTACATATTGTGAAGCTGTGCAAATTGAGTTGCCTGAATATGAGTGCAGTCTCAGCAGAGGTCTCCAGTAAGTGGGATACAGGTAAAGGCTCATGGACAGTATTAAAATTAGAATTTCATGGACAATATCAGAATAATACCACCAGTAATCTCATGTCTCTGACATAACATACGTGATTTAGAGTGATCAGAGTGGGTTCTGCACACTTATATAACTATCATGACATGTCTGCACTCTCTGATGGTAATCATGCACACCATTCTTACACTGTAACATCTGCTGGAGGTGTTAGGAGGGACCCTGCTATACCTTATGATCAATACATATATATATATATATATATATATATATATATATATATATATATATATAGTTTACTATCACATAGTCGATCGCAATTAGTGCAATTGACATATGTGCAAAACCTAATTTGCATATCTGAAAACGCAAGCACCACAATCTCAAACCTTGTAGTAGTGAATGTTCACTATTACAAGATTCAAAATTGTGGTGCAGATCGCACTAAAGTGGGGATCGGGAAATGTACCCTTTCCTTCACTGTAGTGCAATCTCAGAGTTTGTATATATAAGTAGGGGGGTATGGGGGGTGCAGGGCGGCTTGCCCCCTGCAAAAAGTTTGTTTTAATGCTGAGTGGATGTGAGCATTTCAATAAAGTCGACATGTTCGACATTCAACTTTGCTGAAATGCTTAGTTCCGAATTTACTGTGTTCAGTGTTCTGATTTTTTAACATGTTCGGAACATTAGCACACAGTGAATTTGAATATGATAGTAAACCATATATATATATATATATATATATATATATATATATATATATATATATATATGGATCTACTTCACTTGACCTAAAACTCATTTGACTGACACCCACTTGACCGACACACAATTGGCCTAAATTTCATTTGACTGACAACTCAGTTGACTGACTCCCATTTCATTGACAGCTTACAATGCTGAATTTCAACATACTAAATCTTAAACCATAGACAAGCACACTTAGAACACCAATAACTAACCCTTTCCAGAACTTAAAACTACTTACTTACCCTCTTAACAGAAATGGGACAATGTACAACCAAACTAGGTGGGGAGGCTATGCTCCCCACAACCACCAATGTGTGGGGCTGTGCCCCCCACACAGCCCCAATTATATATACTAACTCCAGGATCGCACTACAGTGGAGAAAAGGGCATATACCTTTAACTTGCCTTACAATACTCAACACATTGCCACTACTGCTGGGAACGCAGAAAACATTCTCCAAATTACTTTAGATACTTCCAGTAAAAATGTAAACAGACAAACCCACATTTAGAAACACTATAACACTACTTTCTACATGACTAGCAGAATTCTAACAGTCAGCACTGTAAGTTACAGTAATTCTATTTATCACAAGAAAGTCACAGCTGAAGGAAAAGTCACAAGTCTATGTCTTAAATGGCGGTGAAATGGGAGTCAGTCAAGTCAAATGAGTTTTAGGTCAAGTGAAGTAGACCCATCTCTCTCTCTGTCTATATATATATATATATATATATATATATATATATATATAGCGCAATCCACATTGTCACAAATGTGACGTGTGCCATTAATGTTGTCAAACAGCTATGTATGTACTGTTTGCATCACTGAAACAGGTATCACATGTGCATTTGGTGTAACAACTTGATGGTGGCGTTGGGGGGGGGGGTTCCACACCATCAGACAGTAATGTTTTTGCCACAAAAAAAAATACCTAGGAATGGCCAATAAGTTGTGTGACAGTTCACTGTGACAAAGGTGGTACGCTTCAGTTACACATCACTGGAAGATGTGTAGTGAGGTACATGAAGAAGGGTGCATTGTACTCAGTTATTGGCGTAATGAAGGCTGTGAACTATGAAGGTATTATGACTTGTGATGTGGACGTCCTTCACATACTTAGTAGTTGTGTTACATACAAGAGAGTACTCAGCATTGTGGCTACATACTGGTGAATGTTCCACATACCATCTACCCCAGGACACAGGTCACATACCTACTGGTCTAATTAAAGGGTGTGATGTCTACATTATACCTGGATTGTATGTTTGTTTTCCTGATGTAACAAATCCCCCAATCTTTTTGTGTCATTGCAGATGTTGTCATGGCTGTGGCAGCAATCTTTGGTGTGTGTTGATACTGGCTGTATTATAGTAATATCACAATTGGAGTCAATGATTGCCCACAATATGTAGTTCTTCAGACAGCTGTTTGGACACAGGATGTGTATGTCATTTGTGATGTCTGTGTCTTAAGTAATGGACCGGAAAGGGCCTAGCAGACAGCCCTAATGTATGGACCTGATCACTGGACCTGAGATATAGTTCACATCACACATTTCAACATATTTAGATGCCATGTATGTGATCCAGTGGTCTCCCCATTTGGTGATATAGGTTTTATGGTCACATATGACAGTGTTAAGTGAATACCTCAGTGTGGATTTGGGTCAAAAGCCTTCAGCTTGGCAAGTTCAAAAGGATGATTGTGTTGTCATAATGCATGCCCTCGATGACCTCTTTAAAGACATCTAACAGATGTAACAGATATGATGTACCATTAACAACTCACACAGGTCTGTTGCACACAGCCGGGATATTACTAGTGTGCATTTAGTAAAAGGTCCATGATGACCTATTGGTCTACCTCACAGATGAGGAGAGTCAGGATGTGATACCCCACACATTTTTAGGAGGGCAGTTACTTTAAAAAATTTGATGGAACAGGCAAATGAAGGGACAAATATACAGGACAGAGGTACTAAAAGATGTGGATTTTGCACACAGTGCTGTATGATCTGTAATAAAACTGAGTTTAAGATCAACCACATCAATGTTAGGCACAAAGGGAAACACAGTTGTGTTACCAGGGGGGTGATTTATGCGGCTTTGTGCATCAAGTGCTTGGGATTCTATATAGGAAAAACCAAAAGAACCTTGAAGGAAAGGATATACGAGCATGTCAGGGACATTAGGATTAAAAACAGGAATAATGCCCTTTATAAACACATTCAACAATTTCCTGGACATGAATTCAAGTTTTTGGTTATAGAGAAAGTTGAGCAAGATCCACGTGGTGGTCTGTGGGAAGACTACCTGGAATTCAGAGAATTATGTTGGCAGATTAAATTGAATGCCTCTAAGTTCCCTGGACTTAATGAAGCACTAAGCCTTGGTAGTTTTTTAAGGTTAAAATCCTATCAGTTTTAAGATAGGTTAGGTGCCTTCTTTAGGAAGTGTTTTTGAACATTGGAGTGTTTAGGAACTATCCTTTTTAAAATTAAGAAATGTCCATTTTAATAATATATAATTATACAGATATATTAATTTTAATTTAATTTTATGGTGGGGGAGCACTCATTTGACATGCACTGGGGTGGAGTATGCAATATGTTATATTAAGTATCTAGCTGTTTTTATGAACGTTGGTGCTTTAAATTTGTCAATTGATTTGAATTGAAGTCATGTGGTTTTTATATAAAAAGGTTTTGACTCAAAGTGTCATTTATTCTGAGGAAGTCAGCTGATTGATGCTGATGAAAGCGCTTAATAAACTGATCGTTTGGTGCCTGGATTTACTCTCCTTGGTTTTTGTTTTTTAGAGTCAGGATGTGTCTATACATGCATGCATCATGTGCTGTCTCCCCCCAACTTACATGGGTGCATGTTGATGTACACCTTTCTACAGGAACATAGTCTGTGTGGAGGGTGTGTTGAAGTGTGTATTCAACCATATCAGAAAGGTGTATGTGCTGAGTCACATGATAGGTGAGCTGTGATGTTGTCACAGCCCACTGATTCTCTGTGATAGACCTGGATGAAGGTAAGACAGTGCATACTGGCTATCTTGATCTGGCCTAGGGCTTGATACCCCATACAGGTAACATTGAAACTCACCCAGCTGAGGATTACCCCCTACATCAGTAGATGGGTAACAAATTGGCTCATTGACAGAACACATACTGTGAACGTTGGTGAATTAACTGGTACCAGTAGAGCTGTCACCACTGGTGTACCACAGGGATTTGTGCTTGGTCCTTTATTATTTGGACTCTACTTCTCAGCATTTCAGGCTAAAGTATACGGACTTTGGCTTACCATGTTTACTGATTCTTGCATATTGGGTGCAATCATTGATTCCATGTATGATGACAACATACTACAGGAGGGGCTAAAGCAGACAAATGATTTGTGACAAAGCCACATGGTATACAAATAAATGCAAACATGTGTCTTTATTTTGTCCTTCTGTAAAGAGGAATTCCCTGCTAATTACAGCTTTGACAACAGTCCCATTATGCTGAAACCAGTGATATAAGTGCTGGAAACACACATACAAAGCAATCTGAACCTTGACCACCAAGTGTCCACACTGGTATTGAAAGCCTATCTTGTGCACATCATAAGTCACATTACTGTATTCAGATCTGAGGATTACATTACAGCACTGTACTCGAACCTCATCAGAACACTAATAGAGTATAATGCTCTCGTTTGCATGTACCTCACCAGACACATGCAGCAGCTGGAGAGGCCACAGGGGTTAATAAAACAAGAAAACATAGGGCCTACAAACCATGCCATGATGTATGTGGATAGACTGAAAGCCATGTTACTGTAATCTGGATCATATAGGATGTGGTAACTTCTGCCTGGCCTCCATGCCAGTCTCTGACCTTGCGCTGGTGCAAATAGTGCACATCCACAAATCAGATATAGCTGATGACATCAGCAGTGTACTTTGAGGAGATTATGATAATAACAATGTCCTACATGCTTGCATAGAAGGCTCTGTAATGTCAAGTATGCACACAAACACACACACACACACACACACACACACACACACACACACACACACACACACACACACACACATTGGCTGCAGTGAGAACAGAACCCTTACCTACCTGACTACACTGACTACAGAACTCTGTATTTAAGACAAGTGCCATGCCACAGCTCAAGTCTGACTTGCACTGTCTCAGACAACACTTTATAGCTGATGACATTCAACAGTGTCTGGTGAGGAGAATATGGTAATAACAGTGGCCCACATGCTTGTCTACATGCACAAACACATTCACCCCAGTTGACTGCAATGAGAAAAGAACCTGTACCTATCTAGGTACACCAACTACAGAACTATGTATTTAAGGCAAGTACCATAGCTCAAGTCTGACTTTGACTGGCTCAGATAACACTTTATAGTTGATGACATCAGCAGTGTCTGGTGAGAAGAATATGGTAAAAACAGTGTCCAACATGCTGATGTAAAAGGCTGTCTCTAATGTCAAGCAAGTGCACAAACACATGCACACCTCAGTTGACCACAGTGGGAACAGAACCCCTACCTAAGTACACAGACTACAGAGCTCAGTACTTTATGCAAGCACTAGGGCACAATTTTGACTTTTACAAGGCTGCAGGGCAACTTATAGTGGATGACATCAACAATAGATGTAGGAGAGAAGATGTTAGGGGCCTTTGTAAGATGACAGGAGTTTAGCAGGCTAATGGCCCTAGGGCCTATACAAGCCTGGCTGTGTAAAAATCAAAGTACCATCATTTAGCATAATTAGATGTTTGTTGTTAGCAGACCGATTATGTGATCAGTGCTGACTTCCCCTGTCCATGAGGGCAGAAGTGCTATCCTGGGAGTGAATTTACAATCACCCTATGAAAAACTGAAAGGCTGCCAGCTCAGCTAGATAGAATTTTGTAGATAATTCTATGTCATTGTAAATATAAATATAACCCACTAGCTGTTTTACAAATGTAAGAAAACTAAATGTAAGAAAATATGTTTTATATGTTCTGAACTTCAAAAATGTAACCACAGTGCACCCTGCTGGAAGAAAGCTGATAAAGTAAAGTATTTTATGACTGTTTGATCTCAAAGCTCGGAAACAGAATGTCTGGATGCAGGAATTCTTTCTATTGTTTTGAGACCAGAGTTAATTGCAAGGTTTTACATGTATAATG
Source organism: Protopterus annectens (assembly GCF_019279795.1). NCBI lineage: Eukaryota > Metazoa > Chordata > Ceratodontiformes > Protopteridae > Protopterus > Protopterus annectens. The sequence continues at coordinate 1,152,354,034 of NC_056735.1, forward strand.
TTTTTTATTGTTATGGCTTCCTGGCTAGGTGCAAGCTTACTATGAAAACTAAGAAATGTAAATTTAGAGTTTCTGGTAGCCTGGAAACCAGAGAAGTGTCAAGAATGATGTAATCTAAAATAAGTCAACAATGATTTATTATCAATTTAATAGATCCCAGAGAGAAAGAGATAGCATTTTGCATTTGTCTTCAGAACTGACATCTCCAGCACTTGCTTCCTCTGTATGTAAGTAGGATCTTAGACTTTGGTATTTCTCTTAGAAATAGATAGAAAATAGTAAGATTAGACTAGTTGATTTCTATATTTATGTCAGACTTTTCTACAGTATTATTTTAAGCATTTTCCTGTGATCTCTGAACTCAAGACTAGCACTGCATTGAATTGAGGAGATTTGTCTTGTGTTTTTATTATCTATTATTAAATATTTTTAAACATTTCAACTGTGGCCATTTTGTGTAGTGATAATTTAAGCTCTAGAGTACATTGCATGCATATAGTGATACTGTCCAAGCTACTCCAATAAGCCTTGCTGTTTGCCATACTAATTGGATAATAATAATATTACACAGTAAAATTGGAACCCTTTAGTAATGGCCTTATTAGCAACTGATATTAGTGGTTGGTGGCAGTGATTTCTACCTTATAACCTGGGCAGAGAAGGGGGAATAGCTGGAGAACTTGTGCCAACCTTCCCCAGGAGTGCCTGTGTGTTTGTATATAACTCATATCTCAAAGTGGGTGAGTGTGTCAGCTACTCGGGCAGGGACACAAAGCACTGGTTGGACAGAGAGGGTGCTGGAGGTTTTAGCTTGACCACTAGGCTGAGACCTGTACTCTATAGCTGTGCCAGTGGGGAGTCTTATTGGGGATCTGGAGAGAAAGGGAAAAATCAGCCCTGGACCGACTGCCATCTCTGTGTGTTCTTAAGGGAAATTGTACTTTACTGTGTGTGTGCTTGTTATCCTTCTCGATGTGCATGCCCATCACTGGTGGTAGTGGTGAGGACTGAGACGCCTTCATTACTGGGCCAGTGCACAGGCATCACACACCCATCCAGTTGTCAAGGTTGTGCTTGAATGGGGTCATTGAAGAGTACTGCTTCACATGCAGTGGGAGCTTATTCAGACAAGCTGCAATTGCTGGGAGATATATCTGTCTCTCCTGCATGTTCTTTTCATGTCACATGCTAGGTTAAGATCCCTGGAGCAAGTTATTCTTGTCCCATTTGATTTGCAGCTGTCCTGCCTTTCCAGTAAGGCAGGGTCTGAAACTGCTCTGTACGCCAGGCACAGGACGCCTCTCAGCAGCTTGTATGATACTGAGTGCAGTGACAGGGCTCAGTGTTTCCATGTATGTCATGTTTTGGAGGCCCTGGATTCTCCAGGTCAGAAACCTCTGTGGTTTCTCCTGTTTCTGCAGGTGTCTAGTGAGGTACATACAGATGGGACCTCCCTGGTCTTGGATGCAATGTTCTTATTTATAAGGTGCACAATGTATAATGCGCATTTTACCACTATGGACACAGTGACTGAAGTTTAGATTGAATCAACCTATGTTCCCAAGTCTCACACCACTGAGTTTGAGCTTAGAAGAGTGCTATGCATATCATAATTATCAGGGGTACTTCTTTGCCAAAGGGAACAATAGGTATTTTTTTTTGTATTAAGTTTCAGTTCATGAGTTTGGCACCAATCATTTGTCTGTGTCAGCCCTTCTGTAATACGTTAACATCTTTGGGGGACTCTATATGAATGTGCGCAGTTTACAATCATCTGCAAACTTGGTAAGCCACAGGCCATCTACCTTCACCTGAACTTCAGAGAAATAGTTTGCAAACAGTAGAGGGCCCAGCACAGATCCCTGTGGTACTCCACCGCTAACTGGCCTACCGATGGAGGTGGACTCCCCAACTTTGATAGTGTGCATTCTGTTAGTGAGCCAGTTGGCTATTCATCTAGTAATACATAGGATAGTCCCCAGATGGGAGATTTTCTCTATGATACCTGAATGGGTGGTTGTATCAAAGTCCTTGTCTAAATAAACATAGGCAGTATGTTCTGTTTTCCCTCATCCAGGGCTTTGAGGACATTATCAAAGAAGTCCATTATGTTTCATAAGCAAGATCTACTGTTGATAAATTAAACTAGGTTGGGTCAAGAGAGTTGAAGGTCACCTATGTCCCTGTGAATAGAGTTCATGATGATTCATTCCATAGTCTTGCAGAGTAGGCTGGTTAGGCTTATGGGTCAATAGTTCCCAGGGTCAGGTGATAGATGTCTAGGAATGTTCAACTGTGAAAATAGTTCTAGTTTTACATGTTACCAGATTGATATGCATTGCATATCACACGACATTTGATATTAATTTATGCAGTGCAGTTGATATATGTGTTAAAAAGTACTGGGACACCAGGGTGGCAGTGCATGGGGGGAGGCAACACATGGCTGCATTGTAAATAAATGACATATTGATATATAGGACCTTCTGTCTGTTATGTTTCCAAATGTAGTTTCATGCCATAAAAAATAAATGGACAGTAAGCAGCACTAAGACATGTAACATTGACTTTGCATAGTGCAATGGTGAGCAGCAGGTTTGTGAGATGGCTGGCAAAGTGTTTGTGCACGTGAGATACACATTTCCATTTTTCCCTGTTTGCAGGTAGCTAAGCGGTGTGCAAAAGTGAGCCACAATGCTAAAAGTCTGACAGTACTGAGTCTATGAAACACATCTGCAGCTTAGCTGAATCTGTGGCAGTAGGTGTACATACATTGACACATTTACATTTGAGCAGAGATAATACTGGGTTAGAATCCAGATGTATCTAAAACTTTTAAATAAACAGTGATAATGCAATGACATGAATTCTTTACATGTCATGTATTGCTGTGTGTTAGCATAGTACAGCAGGGTAAGGTGCCATTGTGTGGAGGTAACCACTGCATTGTACAGCCACTCAACGTCACTTGGCATTTGTGCTTGATGCCAAACTCTGCACAAAAATAGAGGCTAAAACGTGAAGGGATCCATTGCTTATTGTGATACTTATGTGTGTTGTGTGTTATTCTATTTTTTGGCCTGATTATATGTGTTAAAATGGGGTACATAGGAAATGGGGAGAAAGCCAGGGGAAGAACAAAGAAAAAGCAATATAGGAATGTGCAGGAGGGAGATAGGAAAGAACCATAGCTATCCATTTCTTCAACAGTAAAAACTGATAATATGTGCAGAATATTAACTGAATTTTGACTGTCACCTGCACAGAGTGTGTGACAACAGTGTAATAATATTTATAACCAACTGGACTGAATCAAGTGTGTCAAGATGACACATGCAAAATGGAGACCAATGTATGGGATGTTATTTTTTTAGTGGGACAGATGCTCTTTTTTAAAAATTCAGTAAGAAAAGAATGCTTGGTAAGGGACATAGGTATTTCTGTGTCAGGTAAGTTAGGTGAGGAAGCAAATGTAAACAAACAAAACAAACAAGACAAGACACAGGGATGGTGAGGGACACAGAAGGTTGGGGGACACCATGGCTGGGGTGAGGTAGGGGACAACACATGCTCATGCCCAAACAAAGAGACAGTGAGAATTGAGCCCTCACCACTGGACTGTCATCACTGTCCCCTTACTCTGCTGGTGGCTAAAGTTCTTGACATCTTCTCCTCCTACATACCATGAAGGAGAGCAGCCTCTCCATCCAGCATAGGTGTACACCAATGGTGCAGTGTACAACCCTATGCACCAACCCTGACATCTCCCAGCAGGTGATGAAATCCCCACCTCCACCACTGCTCCCGGAGGGTACCACTGCACCAGCTTCTGGGGCAGTACTACCTGAGGGCAAAGGTAGTACAGGGGCAGCAGAGGCAGTGCTGCCAAGTTGGGTCCCAGATGTGCTGGACATCAATGCTGGAGCTGGTGGAGCTCAAGCAGGCTGATCTACTGGGGCTGTGCTGTGTAGTACTTAGTGATTTCTTACACATGGATGATATGGAGACATTTTAACGACACATAATAGAAAATAAAAAAAGAGGGATATGGGTTTGGATGAGAGAAAAAAAGAGATAAAATTAGTATCATCATACAATGCATTAACACAATTATACAACTATTTTATCTGAAGTATTAAATTTAAATATACATCCTAACAAATACATACTATACCTACATATTGTTAAAAGTAATCCTTGAAATGAGCATATATTGCACATATCCGTGTTCCAATTACAGTTAACAACAGGGCATTTATGACACTTGTATAGAGTTTAATTTAATATGAATATTATTAAAGAAATGCAGGACTGTATAGTTGTGACTCATGCTATTTGAAGCCAGAACCTCTGACTACAGTCTTATATTTGACTCCTAAAGCTGGTATGTGCAACAGACTAATGCATGCATACTTGCTTTTACAGCTAGGATATGCATGCTCAGTTTGCTAGAACTGTATAAAAAAATCTATCTTTAACTTCTAAAGCTACAATGACACTTCTTTTGTGCTACATACATACCACTTGCTCCACTCAGTGCTTCCATTCGAGCAGCATGAGCATGTCAATTGAACTCTATGCTGGCATTAGCTGGGAAAAGAACAGAAAATAATAAGGGAGCATGATGCATGCCAATCTTGTCTATATTTAGCTTTCTAAGTATTACAAATACTCTCTTATTGTCATACATACACAGCTATGGGATATCCGCAGTATCAAATTCAGTCAACCAATGGTTGAAGGTAGCCTATGCAGGTCATTCAAATGATGCCTACACAGTTTTCCAGTGCATGGAATGCCAGTAGCACTGGATACAGGCTGAGCCAAACTACTCTATGCCTCAGATTTGTACTGGGAACCAGAATAGCCCCCCACAGAAGCCTTTGGATGTGACACTTTATCAGGAGTCCAATAAATATCCTAGACTCCTTGACACCCCACTTCTGTGCCCTAAACTGGGCAGCTACCCCACTAACTCCAGCCATGTCTAACACCAGACCTAGAGGAATGGAAAAGTATGCTTTCCTGCCAATTCCAGTTTTTGCGGTTACAGGTAGTGTACAAACCAGAGCAACTATGCCAACAGCATTTGTGCAATTTAATCTGAGCACAGCAATGCAAGCAGCGATTACATAAATATTTGAAATAGGAAGTTTAATCTGACTCTTGACCTTAGTTTGAGGGGTATCTGGTGATATAGTTTGGAAATATGTATTGACAAGTGGAAAGTAACTGTTATATGAGTTAAGTTTGCAGACATGCACTGGAGGCATAAATGTCATGACCTGACACATTTATTTTGGGCTTTATACAATATTAAAACTGATTTTTAAAGTGTGGGATTCAAAGCTAGACATAAGGGTCAAAACATTTTCTTTCACAGAGTTGATTTGCCATCTTTGCCAGAGGAGAAGTATAGCTTAGACATAGTCAGGGCTCATTCAGCTGACAGTTTGAGGTGTTACACATATATGTGTGTGACCTGACAAGCTTCTTGTGTATAGATCCATTTGTGTTATGTGTCTTATTTAAATGTGAAGGCCATACATACAAGTCTAGGTAGCCGAATTATACTTATAGAAATACAGTAGACAGTATACTCTCAGCCATACATCTGAAAGTATACTAAGCATGCCTTATCCCTCATACATATAATTAATTACAGCTCCACTATCTAAAGTGTTACAAGTGAGAGTGAATATAATGGGAAAAGGTACAACAGTAAAATTTTCTGGAATGTTCTATATTAGAACCCAGGGCCATGTATATGGCGGTTCTGCACTTAAACCTGTTGCCACCAGAATGTTGAAGTAACACTTGTGTATTTTATAGTTAATTGCTATAAACTACACTGTCACCACAGTAAAAATAGGTTGTGCAGCCTGTACTAGAACAGACCATCTGTACTCTAGCCCTACACTTACACCTGCTGCCACTGGAGTAGTTACATGACAGTTCCATAATTTCCTACTCATTCTTACATTCTCTATGCTAACCACAGAGCAAAATCACTTAGCGTGTTTGCACTGTGCCCAACATAATTAAATGCATTCATTTTCAGTTGTTGGCTGTCTGCACCTTGTCTGCAGGTGTTCCAGGACTGAAGCTGTTGAGGAACCTTGCTAACTGCTACTGCTATGCTGCTTAGCATGTTTGTGTGATGCCCAACAGAATTAATTGAATGCATCTGTTTTCATTTATTGGCTGTTTGCACTCTGCAGGTGTTCCATGACTGCAGCTGTTGGGGAACATTACTAACCACTGTGCAATGCTGTTGAGTGTGTTTGCACAGTGCCCAATAGAATTAATTTACTGCATCCGTTTTCAACTGTTAGCTGTCTATGCCCTGTCTGCAGGTGTTCCATGACTGCAGATGTTAGGGAACCTAACTAACCTCCATGCAATACTGCTTAGCATGTTTGTGCGGTGTGCAAAAGAATTAATTGACTTCATCTGTTTTCAATTGTTGGCTGTGTGCACCCTGTCTGCAGGTGTTCCATGACTGCAGCTGTTGAGAAACCTTGCTAACCACCATGCAATACCACTTAACATGTTTGCACGGTGCCCAACAGAATTAATTGACTGCATCTGTTTTCAGTTGTTGGCCATCTGTGCCCTATTTTTAGGTGTTGGGGAACCTTGTTAACTGTTGCACAATGCTGCTAAGCTGCATTGTGCAATGGAAAGCAAAAATTACAACAATGCATTCTTTTTGACCTTTGCACTTTTACAAATGCCCTCTCTGGAGGTGTCCTGTCTGCTTCCATTGTGGGCCACTACTCGAGTTTGACAACTGTTAAGCATCAACAAATGAGATAAGCACAGCCAAACCTGACATGCATTTACTCCATTTCCCTTGTTTGCACTAAGCTATGCACCACACAAACAATGGTAAAATAAAATAAAATAAAATAAAAGGGAAAAGTAGTTGAAATGATGAAAACCAATCTATGATATATACACTACTACACATGTGTTAGTACACATGAAATATTTCTACATATGTCTAGATCTGAACTCTGACTCTGTTGAACTTTCAGAACATAGTCAAAGTACCTTACCCCTCTTTACCACATAAACAGCTTTGCAACAGGGAACTGAAATCATTCTGCATACAACCAAATGCAACATCATCCACAGTACTAAGAAACCACATAACAGTATATATAAATTTCAGATGTAGTGCATTGAGTGATCACACAACCATTTATGACTATTGCTTGCAAAAATGTAGCTCTGTCTTAGCTATCTGTGTTTGTTGCTCATCCTTTATCTGACCAATAGTCTGAGACATGCAGTCTGTAAGACATTTTCTATCCTTGTCCTTAAAATGTGTGAAGATATTAAATGGCAATAATATATAGTTGTCAACAAATAAAGGGGAGGTTGGATGTTAAGGGACATAAACTGAATTGTGTACTGCTTCCTTACACTTCCAACGTTGACAAAATTACATCTAAACAAACTCCAAAACTCCTTCGGTTGCCCGAAATGAACTGAAACAGAATAAAATACTGCCACAGCAACCAAGTGAAACGAAAAATAGCCACAAAATCAAATGAACAATTAGCGCTTTCTTCCACTTTATTTTCACATGGACTTCTTCAGAAAAACCAGGACGCCTCCCTACATCCTGGTTTTATACTTGTTATACAGGAAATGATGTTATTATTTGATAACAATGATGTTACACGTTGTATTTTAAAGTGAAAAATCATGAACATGCATCCATCTACTGGCCGAGACAAAGATGCGCGGTTGGGAAAACCCACCCACGCACCAGAACCAAATCCCAAATTCCACTGATGCATGTTCAAGAGAGTTGGTGGGCTCGTGGATAGGTGGTAGTGGACTTGTGGTAGAGAGTCCACTCCTAGGGTTTCGTACTTTGAGGTGTGAGGTCACATGCCCCAGGCTCTCCGGATCACAACACCATCATAGTGGTAGCACCAGTCACATGGGAGGGCTTAAGTGTACAAATATCAGTGCACACGTTCATATGGGTGCACCCACTTCCTATGGGAGATCTGGGGGTTTAGTTATGGGAGAATGTACATTATTGAATATCATGTATACTAATTCGCTTTTTTGCGAGGAAGTTTAGAGTCATCAAATAAACATTCCCTACACTCCATCTACAAAAATAGATTCAAACAAGATCAATTGGAGAATTTGTGATTCAAATAAATAGATGAATAAACAATTAACAATATTTCAATGTATTGTTTCAAATGTCTAATCAGCGATTTTAAAGTAACTGTAATTATAATTGAATATATGTTTCAACACACAAAACAATGTTTGAATACATGAGTTAAAATAGATTTTAAGATTATGTTTTATTGACAATGGTCATACTGTTATTACTATACACTTTTTTAAAATAATGAAATGTTTCAGGATAAACATATTTTGATAAATTTTATGAAATTTATTCATATGATTTTTCACTTTAAAATACAACGTGTAACATCATTGTTATCAAATAATAACATCATTTCCTGTATAACAAGTATAAAACCAGGATGTAGGGAGGCGTCCTGGTTTTTCTGAAGAAGTCCATGTGAAAATAAAGTGGAAGAAAGCGCTAATTGTTCATTTGATTTTGTGGCTATTTTTCATTTCACTTGGTTGCTGTGGCAGAAAATTACATCTAACACTTTGTAAGTCAAACCTGACACACCCACTGGAGGTAGGGCAGTTTGCATTGCTGTTGTATTTTCCTTCTCCGTACTAGTAATCATTCACAGTTGCAACCCATAGCACCAAACACTGAGGGAGGGCATGCACTACATTTACAGCTGCTACACAGAGCCAAACATTTGGGATTTAGCAATTCTAATGAGTTCTCACCTCATTTGCATCTTTGCCATACTAACAGCCCTGAATCTACACCATACATAGGTGACCATTTAGCTTGAGAACCTGAAAGTGAGGAGACTTGTTTATGTGGAGAACACGAAGAAGCTATTACTTTGGGATATAGCTGCATTTTTCAGCTATATACTGCAGATGCTGAAATGCCATTTAAGAAAAATCTGTTTCATACTTATATAAATATATTAATTAGCAAACGCTGATGTTATCTATATGCATTACTTAGAATTGCACTGATGGCATGGGTGTGTTTGTCAGGGCATTTCACAGGTGTATATGATTGGCAATAGCTAAAAATGGAAGGTTGGGACAGCTCACTTGATAGCACTTTTAGCATTTCACTGATGGCTTGTTAGCAAAATGTGTCATTTGGCTGTTCTTTTGGGATGGGGAAGCAAAACTGAATTTCTGTTTTGGCACAAACAAGGATATGTTGCTAATGTTACTCTCCCTTGTTTTGCATCCAGCCTTGATTAGTGTGTGAATGTAATATGTTACAACTACACAACTCTTGTTGTTCATGTTTCAAATATCTAGACTGTTTTATGTTTCTCCAGTGGGTAATAATGCAATGTTACCTTTTCTATTTTATCTAGGAACAGCTATTTATTTATTTATGTGACACTTATCTGTATTATCTTTCCGTTGCGTTTTAGGACACCTAGGACTATGGCACCCAGGAGGGCTCAATCCCTGAAAACCACTCTTCAGTGGCCCTGAGACTCAGGTCATTGTAGAAGCTCCTAAGTGACTTGGTGCTTTTCTGCTTGAGACGGGATGAGCAGATATGTCAGGCAGAATGCAAATTTGGCAGCAGATAGTTGCAGATGTGAATGCAGTAGGTGGCCACAGCAGGACTTATGATCAGGTACACCATAGGGCCACTGACATGATCTCATCTGCACGGAGAAGATCAGCTGCAGTGGCCCTTAATCAGATGGGTATTGGGGGGCTGCTACAGAGTGACCACTAACAATAAAGTTCCTGTTGACTGTCAGGGATTCTAGCAACTCACAGGAAAGCACAGAACAGACTGTTCTTAACATTGGTGCTTCTGTTTCATGGACAGCAAGTATGTCCCAGGAGGAGCTTCCAGGTAGGCTTATGTATCTCTATTATTAAATATTCTAGTATAGTAAAATATTTACATCAATACATTAGGTCTGTTTAACAAGAGTTTGATTGTAGATTGCTACAGTTAACAGCACCTTCGGATTGATTACACATGGGGCTTAGGTTGGACTTGTCATCCAAGTTCTTGTTGAAAGTATAGTTAATGGACATATAAAGGGCAAAAAGTTTTACCCCATGTGTTACTGTTAATTGTGATGATGTTGTCTTACATTTTGCTTAACTTCTTCCAGGACCATCCAGCATAGGGAGTAGACTATCATTTGCACATGATAAGCCAAACATTTTTATATCAGTACCGATGAGCAGTTCAAATAAATATTTAGTGCGTGATGTTAGTGTTAGGACTGTTGTATGTATTGCTGTATTGTCTGTAATAGTGGTATCACTGTTAGTTTGTTAGCATATATTGGACTATAGTAGTGTAGGTATTAATTTTTTTATTGTATTTCTTGCTTATTATCACAGGTGATCCTGACAGTGGAAGTGTGGGACTTCTACAACCTGATGTCAGAGTATCAGCAGACTCTGATGATGATGGTGGTCAACAGATGCATAGTCGGGAGGTGCAGAGATTGAATCTTACACTGAGGCTGACATACAGCCATCACCTGTAATTCCACTGGACACAGCCAGTAGGCCTATGCCTACCCATTCCAGTGAGCCCTCAGATACTGGACAGGTTTAGTGTGAGACAGTCAATCAGGGAACTGTGGTTTCTGCACCTTCAGTGCCTGTTTACTCTGGCCATAGCCAAAGTGCGGGCAAGGTGCCAGGCAGGAGGGCTGTTAGGGGTTCTTGGAGGAGGTCTGCTGTCCATCCTTCACCTGACCCAGGTGTCTCTTCCCATGCCACTCAACATATGTTTAGGGCTATCATGGAGGCACAGGCACACTCCAATAGGTCCTCCAGAGAAATGCTTCAGGTTGCAGATGTGGCATAGGCTGATATGCGTGACTGCCTCCACCGTGTTGCCAATTCAATGGAAAAAGATGAATAACACATTGGAATGGGTGGTGTCTGCAATGGAATGTCTGCTGGGAGGGAGACAGCATCCTCATGAGTGTAGGTCAGCCACATTATTTGCTGTTAGCCAATGTGGTCATGCCCGATCATGCTGCCATAGTGGGAGGACTTCCACTGCTCCATCAGTGGTTGAGCTGTCCACACCCAGATATGGCATGCCATGGGGTCGTGGTCCTGGGCATCCTCATGAGGGGAGCTCATCCAGCAGACATCAGTCACATTCAAGTAGCAGCAGTGCATCTGACCATGGGCGTGGACATGACAGTGTAAATCCTGGCAGAGACATTTCCCATGGTTGGGTATGACAACGATGAACTGCCACCTCTACCATGCATGGCTCACACCCATTCAGCCTACCAAGACATAGAGCTAGCACAGAGCTTGGCTGTGTTCATGCAGACACTCACACATCAATTTCACCTACAGGATGCATACAGACACACACACAACAGTTACATGGTTCAGCCATGAAGCTTAAATCTCATTTTGTCTCATGGGCCATCTGTTACTTTATTCAAATGTCTGCCTGCTTCTCTTTTTTACTCACACATACACACCAAACTTTTGTGTCAGCCTAGGCTTCCTGCCCCCTACACAAAACTGTGCTCAAGTGATGATAACTGTGCTATATCCTGAATTTGCTATCTTTTGGATTCAGGCATACATAAGCTTTGTGTCTGATGCTCAGTGTGCATAGCTGACTTAGTGCTTAGTATATCTGCATTTGTGATGTTGAATTGTTAATTGTACCTTTGACTCATATTGGGCTTAGAAAGTTAGAAAGTTGATAGCATCATACTTTTTTGCATTGGTATTGTTAATGATCTTGTGAGGATTTTAAAGTCTGAAACTAAAATATGTCCAGTTATTTTCTAACTTCTCTTTTTAATGCTTTTCCATTACAAACATATGGTACTAAACTGAGGACATGCGGAGACAAGCAGTAATTCTGAAAGGTATGACTGTGTGAATCTTTGATGCCTGAGGCCTACTGCTTAATAATGGACAGACATAAGTCAAATAAGTCTCTGCTGTCACACGTTAAGGTCATTTCTGTACAAATCACCTACCTTTAACTTGCTTATATTACCAAGTAACAGCACGCAAGGATATGCCAGCCATTCATATTATTGCACAATACACTCCAGGTTCAACACTTACCTTGTAAATCCAGCAATTGTGACAGTTTTAGTTCAGGGCTGACTCTGTCTGATGCTAGCAGTATACAGCCATTACATGGGTAGGTAAAGGTTATGAGCGTTGCCTGGCATCAATGTTACTATATGTATGTGCATAGGAGGAAGGTTTTAGCCCTTAAGTGGTGAGTGAGTGTGCTATGTGTTGTCTCTTAGCCAGTGCAAGGTCATATTGAGCACATCTATGTCTGCCTACACCCATAGCAGCTGCTGATTCCATGTCTGACTCCTCACCTGTGTGTTGCTGTGGTAACCTTGCCATTGGCGGTGGGATGTGTGCCCCTTCCCCTTGTTGATCCTGCTGAAGCTATTTTCTCTGGATGATGTCGTGCAGCATGGCAGATATGGTGAATATTTCAGTACATGTACCTGGATTGTACTGCAGGACTCCACCAGATGTATCTAGGTACCGGAACCATGACTTTAGAAGCCCAAACACACACTATGATATTTCTGTTTGAGCATGTGCCTTATTATGGCATTCTTCAGCAGGGGTGTGTGCATTTCTGATGGGTGTCATCAGCCATGGTTCCAGTGCATAACCTGCATCCCTCAGTAAATGACCCTATGGAATATCCCCCCTAGTGAACATGTAATACATTGGGAGGTGTGCCAGATATGTGAGTCAACACACGTTCAAGATGATTTCCTTGACATTACACACAACTTGGCAGTTAATAGAGTGGAAGCCCTTTCTATTTATGTAGAGCCTTTCCTGTTCCCTGGGTGGTGCCTTAATTTCTACATGTGTGCAATCTATGGCACCCTGTACTTCAGGGTAATGTGCTACAGGGTAGAACTCCTGCATATTTCTGGCCCTGTCCTTAGGAGTACAAGGAAAATATATGTGGTCACTGGCATGTTGGAGCATATCATTCAGGAAGTAATGGTGGATCCTGGATGCTAATGTCTGTGACACCCACGGCATATTGCCTGTTGGTCTCTGAAAGGTTCCTGTAGCTAAAATTCTATGTGCTATATATACCTTTGTCTCCACTAGGATGGGTGCCCCTCTTTTTGCCCTGTTTCTGATTGAGGATGGCAGAGGTTGCAGAATTCCTGTAGTGTGTCTCTATCCACCCTGTAGCACCCTGCAATTTCACGTCATGTAGATTGTGATAAGTTTATTAGGGTTTGAAAACTCGTCTCCATCTTGGCCTTGATCTATCAGCAGCAGCAGCAGCATAGACTTCAGCCTGTTGCACATACACACGAATTAAAGCCATAGCAGCCCCTAACATTGTTTCTGTGTAGATTCCTTTCTGTGGCTATATTCCAATAGATTTTGGAATTCACAGGGAAAATCAGCACTGAGTCTACACGGTTGCTTTATAGCTTGTTGAATAGCTCCACCATCTTGGCTTGGTTGATTAGCATACAATTCAGCTGCTTATGCTGTAGTTAGCATGCTATGGTGTTTACCTTGCTTGTGTAGTGCTGTGTGGCTCTACGCTCCATGTAGAGCTACTTACTGAATCTAAAAAAGTTTGCTACATGGCATTCATGGTGATAGAAAATAAAATATCGCCTTTCCAAAGCAGAAATTCAAATAGTTCTAGGAAAACTATTACATCCTATGGCTATACCTACTAGCCTGACTAATGATGTAATATAGGAAAATATTTTTTCCATCATAAAGCATTATGGAAAATGAAAGAAGAGGGTAAATCCACAGACACAGTGCGACAAGTTGATACACTTTACAAGAAAGAAGTAGAGTAGGAGATTGATGCACCCATCCAGTATAAGAGTCTGAGTGTGTTGGGGGGTAGAGTAACAATTACAAAGAGGTATTGAATCAAAACCAGGACAAGAAAGCTAGCACAGAAGCTGCAAAATGTGGTACAGTTTGATTGCTCTTAGACAGCAAAAAGGATAGCAAATCTACCCAAGGACAGAGTAGAAGAAAACCATCTCTCTTAAGAGGTGTCAGTATATGGACTGAAAGTGAACTGATAAAAACCCTGGCAAAAAAAATCAATACAAGACAGAAGATCATACAGAGACTTTTAAGACGAGTTAGCTCAAAACCAGTTAGTAAGAGATGTTCAAAGGATTCTTGATCTAGGAAAGGTAGTGGAGTTACAGAATGAATGGAGTAGTGCAGTAGTGCTGGCTCCTAGACTTTGTGAAAATATCAAATCCTGTAGCAACATTAGAAACTGAAGCATTTCAAAGTTTGACTCCTACCCCATGCATAGAATTGCCAAGCTAACTGAGAACTAGGAAAGGCCAGATACTTGACAACACTGTACTGGATACAGAGACATTGGCAGAAAACACGTACCCCTTCTGCTAAAGAGAAAACAACCATTGTAGCCACTGATGATCTATTACAGTACACAGCATTAGCGCTATGCCTACATGGATCTTCAATCAACTTTCAGAGGCTAGTATGGACTGTGGTGGACCATTGGCATGAAATCTGGATTAGCATCCTGGAAAGCATCCTCATACATGCAAACCTCACTCCCAATATGTTATGGTGTATCTGAATGACATGGTCAGTCTTTCAAACGCTGGAGAGACTCACTTACCAAAACTGCAGGCTATGCTAAAATCTATAAGATAGGCAGGCTAGACTGTAAGTGCTAAGAAAAGCATAGGATGGTTATAATGGAGGGCAACTATTTAGGATACCTTATAAGATGAACAGTGATATGACTGCAGCTAGAATAAATAGAGACCATACTCTCCACTAAAAGACAAGTGAAGGCTTTTCTCAGATTAGTTGGGTACTGCAAACAGTTTGTGAATAATTTTGTGACTATTGACTGTCCATTCTTAACAAGAAAATGTCCCATCAAGGTACAATGGTATCTAATGGGAAATAAGGTATTTAATGAACTAAAAAGGATCCTGTGCACTGAACCTGTATTAGTGGCTTGTGGTTTTAACAAAGAATTTACCCTATAAGCAAATGCAAGGATCACAATGTGTGCTATATCAGCAGAAGGTTAAGCAATGCATAAGGGAGATATTCTGCGATAGACAGAGAGCATTTAGTAATCAAATAAGTGTTCTGATCCTTGAAGTATTATTTATTGGGTAAGGCATTTTAGCTTAAGAACTGAGCAAGCCCTCTACAATAGTTAAGAATGTAGATTGATGACAATCTAAAATTGTGTCAGTGGGTGCTGTCCTTCTAACCCTTCAAATACATTGTAGCCTACAAATCTGGCCTAGCCAACAAAAATACTGATGGGTTGTTAAGGTCATACAACCCATCAGGGTTAATAAAAAATTAGGTTTTCATTTTTGCTGAAAGGGGTAGCTGTAAAAAGTTGGTTTTATGAAATATGTGTATGCACCTTTAAATGTGCCTTTGGAATAGGAAGTTCCCACAGTGTTAGTCAGTGTTAGTCAGAAGCTTGCTTGTACAAGCAAGTGAAGTATCATCAGAGAGGTAAACAGGAGCTTGCCCGAACACCCAGGAGGCATGGTCTATGCTTGCTCCTTTGGGACCTGTTATAAAGGTGTAGTTGGTGGTGATACCTTAAGCTTAGAGCTGGAATCTTGGCCAGTGAAAGCTTGTAGCCTTGGACTTTCAAGTGCAGCCCACTGCTGCGAGGGTTAACTAGACTAGCCATATATTATTTATATTAAGAAAATGAGTGCAGTGGAAATGCAATAACCTATTGGAGAATATCTATAGTGAGACACACAGATATCCCCTCACTAGGCTGGACAAGGAGAAGGTCACAGTCAGCTGCCTGTCTGGGGCCGGGATCCACCAAATCATGCACGCACTCAAGTCTCTCAACAAGTACTGTTATGACTCTGTCATAGTCCATGTTGGAGTAAATGACTTGAGATGTACTGTACTTCAATGGACTATATGAAGAGAGACATGATGGAGCTTTCAGATTAGGTGTCCGAGGCAGGTATGTCCCTAGCCCTGTGGAGCATTCTTCCCTCACCCAGGATGATGTCACAATATCTACAAAAAAATTATTGACTTCACCAGTTGGCTTAGCTTCTGGTGTCAATCCAAGGGGATCCAGTATCTGACAGCCTGGGATGATATGGTTGACAGACCATGCTGTTTTGCAAGAGATGGTATTCACCTGTTGCTTCTAGGCATTAGGTTGCTGGCAAAGTTGCTTGCCTCCCCATAGTGCCTTTTTTAGGCAATTTCATAAGAACAGAATTCCCAACATAAAAATATCCTCCAGAAACAAACTCAGGTTTATCTGCTTAATGCTAACAGTCTAACTCAGAAACTGCACTCACTTGAAGCACTTCTCCCCCTGGACGATGGTGATGTCTGAGCAGTCACAGAGACATGGTTCAAGGGCTCAGATAGTACCTCGGCTATGCAGGTCTATAATGCCTTCCACATGTTCAGAACATACAAGTGTGAAAAAAAAAAACAAAGGAGGAGGAGTATCCATCCTCATTAAAGACAAATACAGCTCTAGAAAGGTTAAACAGTATGACTCCCTAGAGTTACTCCAAGTTCAACTAACTGTAGGAAAGTTCCCCCCTCCATATAATTTTTTAGCTATAGGTCCCCCACCATGAATCATGAAAACCACACAACCTACCTGGACCAGCTTGAGTCACTCTCAGTACAGCCAAATACCCTGGCCATGGGTGACTTTAACTATCCTTCCATCAACTGGATAACATATATGAGAACAAACGCACTCACCTAAAGGTTCCTGTAATTTGTTAACATAAATGCTCTGGGGCAGATAGTCAACACCCTCACAAGAGGCTCTAACATCCTTGACATAGTGCTCACCAACATGGGGGAATCTCTGCACCACCACATGTGTGGGGCCCTCCCTGGTAAAGTCTGATCATAAATCAGTCTCGTTCGAAGTACCAATCATACCTGACCCACCCTCAGGAGAAAAAAGGTTAAAAAATTTTTCCAAAGCAAACTATAGCCTAAGTGATGACATCAATAGTTTCAGACTCCCTGCCTACACTGACAGCAATGACCCATATACTGAGGTGTATACAAATGTCCTGTATAAATACCTATATAAACGTATAGACTCGGCCATACTGGAATGGATCAATTCAAGATCCTCACACAAAAATAAGCCACCCTGGTGGATATATAGCATAAATAGGTTGCATAGTAAGAGAAAGAAACTGCTGTCAAAAACCAAGAGGGAACAGTCCCAGCAAAGGAAGAATTCCCTCCAAGTATAAACATGCAGATTAGACATCTTGTAAAGTCCTCTAAAGCTAATTACAAAACTAAATTAGCATCCACAGCTAAAGAAAATCACAAAGCATTCTTTAGCTACGTCAGTGGCGGCTGGTGACTTCAAATCACAGGGGGGCTGCAGGAGACAGCTGAATAGGTGGGGTCAAGGGGGGGTGTGGTCAACCAGAAAGGGGAGGAGCTATGCAAAACCAAAACTGAAAGTCCAATCAAGACAAAAATAAGTGTAAGAAAAAAATATTTCAATGCATTGGCTGCATGACAGCTTACTTAATATCTAGATGGAAACAAACATTACTGGAATGCCAGTCAAAATCAAGTATAAGAAAACCAGAAGCACACTGCAGTCCTAATTATAATGCCCCACTTGTAAAACCTGACAACTTGTTTCATGGGGAAAACATGATAAAAAGGATTACTGTACAGGTTATGGACCACACATGATTGGCATTCTGTTTAGTTTGGGTAAAGTCTGTAGAGATGACTGGAAGTCTCCAACAAGTGTAATGAGCTTTTAAAATAATGGAATCCTGTCCTTTAATACCCAAGGCTTATACATTATCTAGTCAAGTATTCTCATGGCAACAACAGAAAGGCTTTCAATGTTGGCAATTCTTAACAGTATGCTTATTAAAGCATCTCAGACAAGCTTACATGGTCATTAAAGCATTGCTACTTAAAACACACAGAGCAACAGGCACTTTGAGTAATAAGCATAAATCAACAGTACAAAAATATGACAGAAACCAGACCATTCTGCAAAATCAAGGACAGATGAAAAGCCACTGTAGTACTTATGCAGTGTGTCCTCCCACAAATCATTTAGGAATTAAAACTACAAATTTTATGAACAAACCAAAAATAAGAAGCAAAATCTATTCATTCTTTGAAAATCTGGACAGTTGGTAGGTATAGTTCAGCTGGGCCTGTCTGGTTGCTGCCCTTCCCCTGACAAAACAATGGTTGAATGGAGCCTCTGCAGCCATTCCAATGAACCATTATACTTGGCTATTTCACTCCATTTACCATAAACACTAATGTGCATACTGCTTTACTTCTATGATGAGTTGGACTTCATTTGAAAGTTTTATTTTGTATTTTACTGCACAAACACTAAGTCATCTGTTAAACAAAGCAATGCAGTCTCACAATGAAAACTTAGCATTAAAACTTCTCTGCCCTTGAAACTCACATTCATTGAAACAGCATTGAAACCCACATTCAAAGAAAATACATTTTGCCAGTGGCAGATAAAGATTAATTTATCATAGGCTCCTTGCATATGAAATATACATGTGCTCTTTGATACACCTTCCTCATTGTACTAAAATTATATTCCTTGTACAATACAGTACACTTGTTACAGGATGTTTTAAATTTGTTTTGAACATTTTTTCCAGTAAGCAATGAAACAAACCATATGCACCCAGTTGAGAACATTTATCATAAAAGTCTACTCAGACTCACAGTTCACCACTATTAGTAAATATACACAATTCCACAGTCCACCATTATTAGTAAATATGCACAATTCCACAGTCCACCATTATCAGCAAATATGCACAATTCCACAGTCCACCATTATCAGTAAATATGCACAATTCTACAGTCCACCTTTATCAGTAAATATGCACAATTCTACAGTCCATTATCAGTAAATATGCACAATCTCTGAAGTCAGTCATCTAAATAATTCCACATTAAAGAAATCTGTAACTAATGAAAGTTTTGTTGCTAGCAATCACCTTTATATTTCATGGTTTCATCGAAAATAAAGTGTCTGTTGAATAAATTGTCTATATTACATTAAAAAATGATAAGCTAGTAATAATATTGCAAAAGGAAATGGATGGCAAACTGATAACGAACTCATAGTTAGTATCTTCACCAAGGAGAACATTCTCAGTGCGGCAGCATCTACCCCTTGTGGGAGTAGAACCCACAACCTTCTGCATCAAAAGCAAGTACACAGCCTGTTGTGCTATAGTATTAACTTGGCAAAGCACTAAACTTCTATTCCCTCTCAGTTTGTAAAATCTACTCAATACTCAACTGCATCTCAACCGCAGCTCAAGAAAACTGGAAAAAGCCAAAATGTATGGGGGTCAAAAGCCCAAAACAGGGACACATTAAACATTGCTTGTATAATCTTGGAAAGTTGCTAGAATAAAATGTTGTGTTGCCACCATATATTTTACTGCCAAGGTCCCTGAGCAAAAACAGTCAGAGTAACATACCACACATCAGCTGCTTTGTAAAAGAGGAAGACTGAAACTTAAATGGCTATCATTTAGTGAATTCAGTTCTCACCATAGCTGTCAACCTCTTAGTACAAAACACCTGGACAAACCCAGTAATGAGGGAATACAGCCCTCAAACATATTCAGTGAATTCAGTTCTTGCCATAGCTGTCAACCTTAGCACAAAAACCTAAGCCAATAATGGGGGAATACAGTCCCAAAAATAGGGACAAATTTAAAATATTCATCTTATAAACTTTGAAAATTGCTAAAAAAAAAGGTTGTGCTACTATGTATTCTGAAGAACATGAAGTTGGAAATTCAAATGCCGGTCAATTTTACTGCGGATAGAACAAAAACAATTTTCAGCAGAGGCATGGGATTAAACAGGGATTAAAACTGCAGACACATCTTTGTAAAATGGCCAGAGCAAATCCACACAAACACAGGCAGGAGATGCACACTCCACACAGAAGCCACCCCAACCAAGAATCAAACCAGAAAACCTATAGCTGTGAGGCAACAATACTACCACCACACCATCAATTATGCAAGGAATTAAACATTCAGAAACCTGAAGTCTGAAATTCAAATGCCTGTCAATTTTACTGCGGACAGAACAAAGGATTAATACTGCAGACACGTCTTTGTAAAATGGCAGGGCACCAGAGCAAATCCACACATACAGGGAGGAGATGCAGACAGAAGCCACCCCAACCAAGAATCAAACCAGAAAACCCAAGAATCAAACCAGAAAACCTATAGCTGTGAGGCAACAATACTACCACTGCACCATCAAATATGCAAGGAATTAAACATTCAGAAACCCTTAAGTCTGAAATTCAAATGCCTGTCAATTTTATTTAACATTTTTAATCAGGACAGTCTGACTTGGAACAAATAAACAATTTTCAGCAGAGGCCCAGGAAGAAATAATGCAGACATGTCTTTGTAACATGGGAGGACAAAAGCAAACCCACACAAACACAGGGAGAAGATACAGACCCCACAAAGAAGGAACCCCAGCCAAGAATCAAACCCAAGAACCTGCAGCTGTGAGGCAACAATGCTACTACTACACCATCAAATATCAAGCATTGCAACATTTACAAACCACAGATATTATGAGGAACAGATCAGATCGAATATGAGGCAAAAATCTGAATTTTTTACAAATGGTGGTGGTAGGGAACTCAAGTCTTTAACACCTGCATACAGGGTACAGGGTTCAAGCCTGAGGCATTCCCTACCACACCACCATAAGCACCTGGGGCATTTTCACACACACACACACACAGACCCGCGAGATCCCAATGCTCCTTCCCGACGCCGACGAGATCCCTAAGGCTCTGTCCCGAGTCCTTGCAGTCCGGATGCGACCCATAATCCTGACGGGTCTGTGCACTGTTTGTGTCCCCTATGGGGACGGCGACCGATAAGTCGGGACTCGGTCTATTTGCATGTGAAGTCTGCGAATTTTAAAAAATATTTTTTTTTTTTTTTTTTCTTTCTTTTTTTATTTTTGAGGGGGCTGCAGTCCGGCAGCCCTATGCCACGAGCCGCCCCTGAGCTACGTCCAAAATCTAAAAGTTAAGGCCCAACTTTCTGCCAAACTAGCTGTGGAAGGTAGCACTTATACTGAACCTGAGGACATCGCCAACCAGCCTATATGGACAGACTCAAAAAACTCTAGCTATACTCTGTCTCTTATCGCCTACATAGAGGCGATCTCTGCTTGACCTACAAAGTCATGCCTGACCCAGAGCTGCTAGATATGCTTCACTTAAAGAAATCCCAATCCCTCCATGCCACACGCTCCAGGGACCGAAATCTCATTACCACAATAAACAGAACATGCTGAAGGGACAGGTTACTAACCCAGAGACTTCCCATACTCTGGAACAAACTTCCCATTCACATCAAGCAGAGCACTTCACTGGCCCTCTTTAAGAGAAATCTTGACAAGTAGATGGGCAATAGAAAGTTCACATTGAGGATCACATCAGTGGCCTTGCTTGACAGGGGCACTGGGAACTAACATTGGGCGGCATGATGCCAGGGAATCTTCTTGGACTAGGCTTATAAAGGCTCCAGGGCTGTTAGACTAGCACGCACCTATGAAGCTATGAACCTATAAAATACAGTAAAATAAAAAAAGGTTGTTTAAGAAAAGTAACTTTGGTGCAGTAACCAGGACTTCCCATTTTATTCTTTCGCTAAACATAGGTTGAAAAGTTACTTTTAGCAAGTGCGCAACTATTAGAATGTGTGAGAATGAGAGAAAAAGAGAGTGTGTGTGTGTGTGTGTGTGTGTGTGTGTGTGTGTGTGTACACATCTGTTTTGTGTAAGATGGAATGGCAGAGAGAGAAAAGGAGAGTGTGTGAAATGTTCATCTTTTTAATTCTTGACAAAGCCAACAATAATGGGGAAGCAAACACCCAAAATCAGAGATAGATTTTAAATGCTTTCTTAAATGGTTACTGGTAAATGATTAATAGTTAATAGAGGAAGAGTCTTTTACATGCTTTTTCTAAACAAGAAGAAAGATGAAGTTATTACTGTTGGATTTAGTGAGTGTAAAGCACAGAATCTTACCAAAATATCAAACATTTTTCAGGAACAGGGCAAAACGATGAGACAAGCTCAGAAACATTCTACAAAATCAAGAACAGTTGCAAGAGGTATATATGGGAGGGGTGAGTTGTCCTGCTTTGTACTATATGCATTTTTTTCATCCAGTGTATCTCAATGAGACAACTGAGATGAAGGGAGTCAAGAACGTGTCTGCAATTGCTGGCTGGGCACATTTATGTGTGTGTGTGTGTGTGTGTGTGTGTGTGTGTGTGTGTGTGTGTGTGTGTGTGTGTGTGTGTGTGTGTGTGTGTGTGTGTGTGTGTCTGTGTGCTTTGTTGTGTGTGTCTCTGTAGATATTATTAAAAAGTTACATAATGAATATTTTGGATGTAAAAATGTCCTCCAAAAACAATTACATATCATATAGCAGCAATAAAACACTGCGGTGGTGGTGCTGCGGTAGCATTGTCACCTCATAGCAAGACATTGTCCAGTTCTATTCTCAGCTAGACCGTCTTCTGTGTGGAGGCATATGTGAATGGGGCGTGCCTTCGTTGAAGGTTGTGCATCAGGGCTGGTAACCCGGTGCGTAAAAATCCACTACCAATCATTAGCGGACCGGAGTTCCGCTGTGGCAACCCCTAACCGGGAAAAGCCGAAAGACACTAACAATAGCAGCAATAAAACATTAGGAAGATGAACTATTTTCTATCAAAAATATAAAAAAAATCATATACTAATAATAAAGCAAATGCAAAATAATATTTTCTAAGCACAATAATGCCCTCCAGGTTTGATCTCATAGCACCCATAGTGGCCTATTATTTCCCCAAGAATGCCAGGCACACACACACACAAACACACAGATAAATAGATAGACAGACAGACACGGTATTGTAACTGCAAGACTTATAAATGCAAGCCTCAGAAATACAAAAACCCCTTCAAAGTACAGGAGACCAATGAATGCTGTACACTGCCATTCTCCTTCTCTTTTAAAGTTGCATTTTGCAGGGAACAAACCCTGCTGCATCTCCACAGTAGGTGGGCAAGCCCTCCACAGCCCCCAAATTTCTTAGATACCAAGTCTGAGATTGCCATTCCTTGGAGAAAGGGATAAAGGGCAATCTTCAACTTAAGTCCGCATTTTCGCTTATTAGTTTTGCTGTTCCACCACTCACATTAATGAATCTCAGAATATATAGGTTCATAGGTTCATACTAGGCTAGCTGCCCTTCTGAACCATTTTAAGTCTAGTCAGTTTCCTCTTGGTAGGAATCAAAGAGGAAATATTAAGCATTTACCACAGATAGATAAATATAGGTGCAGATTCAATAAAGCCTACACGGTCCGCTAAAACTGTGTTTTCATTGCGGAGTGATGCGCACAAGGTAGCCCACCGTTTTTAAGTGACTCTACATGGTAAACATGGTGGCATGCTAACTACAGGATAAGCAGTTGAACTGTATGCTAATCAACCAATTCAAGTTAAAGGAGCTATTCAACAAGCTATAAAGCAATCATGTAGACTCAGTGTAGGTTTTCCTGTAAATTCCAAAATCTATTGGAATACAGCCATGGAAGGTACTCTACACAGAAACAGTGTTAGGAGATGCAGTTGCTGTTATACATATGTATGTGCAACAGGCACAAGTCTATGCTGTCACTGTTGCAAATAGACCCCTAGGAAAAAGGTATTTAGACCCCTGTTAACTTACCATGATCTGCATAGTGTGGAAATTGTAGAATGCTACATGGTGGATAGAGACACACTACAGGAACTCTGCAACCTCTGTCATCCATAACTGAGAGCAAGGGCAAACCAAGTGCAACCCATACCAGTGGAGACAAAGGTAAGTGGAGCACTTAGAATTTTAGCTACAGAAACCTTTCAGAGACCAGCAGGGCATATGCTGGGGATATCATAGGCATCAGCATTCAATATCTTAAATCAATTAATGAATGCTATGCTACAACATGCCACTGATTACATACAATTTTCTCCATACACACATGGAAATACCAGGATGACTACACAATTGCAAGAGCAAAACTCTTGAAACCCAACTGGTGATGTGGAAACACACAAATAGTACTTGGCTTCCCAACTCCAAAACAAGAGGAAAAATTACAGTTTGTAGAGTCCAAGGAATAACACATAATTCACCTGCTATGAATGCTTCCCACACAATTTTCACAAAATGTTTACACAAGTACAGCTCAGGAGTAAACTGTATGCAATTGCTAGACGCCTCTCACTCTGCCCAGCACTCCCCTGGTGGAGTCTATGGGCTATCCTAGAAGCATTACACCCCTGTGTTATTGACAATATAGTATCTTACATTGTCACTGAATAAGAAAAGACTGTAAAGTAACCAGTTATAACAATAACACTTGTAATGACAGTTAAGACCGTGTATCTGTGAAAGTCAATGCATGGCAAAAATGCTTATGCCAAGAGTGAAGTATAAGAAGTGCATGCAGATGACAGTTAATCCTCAAATGCATATAAATAACAGCTCTCTTCATAACATGTGAACAAATCTAGCATGTACCTGAAAAATGCAAGCATACTTTAGCAACATCAGAAGTCTTCTGTGCAGATAAATCTAAAGGAACGTCAATCCACTGTGTTTTACAAATACACAATTCCTCTCACTTTCAAGTTCTCTTGCTACACAGTTACCTTGTTATAGTGTAGACTCATGCCTCTGAGCACAGTGAAGATGCAAATCAGGTATGAACTCATCAGAATTGCTGAATCCCAGACTTTTGGCTTCATGTACCGGATGTATACATAGTGTAGGCACTGCCTCAGTGGTTGATGCTAATAGATTGCAACTGTGAATGGTTAGTGGGAGGGAGAAGGAATACATAACAATTCAGACTCCCTTACCTGCAATGGATGTGTCAGCCAAGATACACTTAAAAGTGTAGAAGTAATTGCATCAAGGTTTGAAATGGAAGTGAGAAACACACATTTCTGCCTTTGTTAAAAACTGTATATTATTGTCATTTAATATTCTCATACATTTTAAGGACAATGATACAAAATGCCTTACAGACTGCATGTCTGAGATCACTGCTCAGAGAAGAGAAGTATGAACACAATACAAAGATAAAACAGAGCTGCATTTCTGCAAACAATACTCATAAATGTTTGTGTGGTCAGTCATTGCACTAAATATGCAATTAGCACATACAAACAACTGAAAAAAGTGTTATATGTCTTGTTAATACTGTGGATGAAATGTAACTTGATTGTATGCACAATGATTTGCATTCCTGTGGCAAAGCAGCTTCGCTGGCAAAGAGGAATACGACACCCTTACTGTATTTTGTAGGTTCATTGGTGTGACAGTTCAAATCCAGACTTGTATAATAATCTTTAATGTATACTAACATTTATTTTATAATGTTGTTTGTTTGATTTTTTTTTAATACTAGTATTTGTGTGGCACACGGCTCAACGCAACCATGGAAAATGGAGAAATAGAATAAATGTCATGTAATGTACAGTACTTCTGTGATAAACCATACATAAACTACACCTGTAAATCTTGTATGTGGAGTACATCTGCTAAACATGGTAATACACACATTCTATAATATCTGTAGATCACAGTTCATATCCACTTTAGTCTTTTAAGAATGAAACATAATAAATTCTGCTCCCAAAATATAAAACAAGGTGAGCTTTGTTTGTCGAGGCTGCATGTTGCTTAACTTAGCACAAACTTGGACTAATGGCCCAAACACAAAGTAGGCAGAACACCTGACAACAAGATGCAGACATTCTTGATTTCAAAAAGGATACATTGTTGCATATTTTCCTTTCCACCTTGCAAACCCACTCAGTGGCATTGCTTGGTGGTTAGCAACCTTCCCCAACACCCACAGGTCCAGAACACCTGGAGACAATAAGCAGATGTCTGACAATTTCAAAATGGATCCATTGTATCCTCTGTGGTTTACCCTCATGCAAACACCCTAAGTGGCACTGAGTGGTGGTTAACAGACATACTAAATAATGAATATGAAAATATCCAACCATTTTTTTAACTATTTCTGTGGCAGCAGGTGTAAGTGTAGGGCTTTAATATAGATGATGCTGGGTTCTAATACAACAAATTCCAAATATGTTTACTGTTATTCCATTTTAGTTTAAATTAAATACTGAATTTTAATAAACACAAAACAATTTAAACATAATTATAAATAACAGTAAGTATGTATAGCAGTGGAGCTCATATGAATTGTTTATGTGACAGAGGGTATACTGACTATTATGTTTCTGTAATTATAACTGTGTTCTCTGGCCTTGGATGGCCTTCAGACTTCAGTAATATTCATACACACCTGAATGTTTAAACCAGGACCTTGTCACGTCACACACATACATGGTTAACCCCTCAGTCTCTCTTGCGTATTTATATACAATGCATGAGGATGTCTGAAAAGCACTTCTGTGGCAAGGATGAAAAAACACCACTGTGGAATAAAATGTTTGGTCTCTTATGCATAGGTTTGACTCTTGCATTGTAAAAATTAATTTTATCAGTGCGTAAAGCCACACAAAAAATGTGTCAGGTCATAACATTTATGCCCCTAGTAAATGTCTACAAAGTTAAATTGCCTAACATTTACAGCAGTAAACCACCCTCAAACTAATACCAAATGTCAAATTAACCTTCCAGTTTCAAAAATTGCTTTCCACCCTGTTTGGCACTGTTGCTCTCCACTTAACATCATACAAATGTGGTTGGCATTGTTTGAGTTTGCGCACTACCAGTAAACGCAATAACATGCATTGTAGAGAAATCACTTTGAACTATTGCTGCTTTTCCTGGTCAGACATGTCTGGTGGCAGAAGGGAAGGTACCCAATTTAGGGAGCAGAGGTGAGGTGTTGATGAGTCCAGAATCTTCAATGGACTCCTTGTAAAGCACCACAGCTAAAGGCTGCTGTATGGGGACTACACCGGCTCTAGGTACAAGTCTAAGGCATGGAGTAGTCTGGCCAAGGCTGTCTCCAGTGCAACTGGCATTCCACACACTGGAGAATAGTGTAGGAAACATTTTAATGACCTGAAAAGGCACAAGTGAGATTATAGTCAACCAGTGGCTGGCTGAGTTTAGGACTGCTGACATCCCACAGCTGTGTAAGTATACTGATAAAGAGAATTTATAGTAGATAGAAAGCTGCATATAGGCAAGACTAGTATGCATAATGCTGTTCTCATGTTCACTTCTCTTTAGTCCACACCCAACCAAGAGATTATGGTGAATAGAGATGCCCATGCTGAGTGTCTAGAGAGACAGAAGAAAGCAAGGGGTATGTAAACAGCACAACATAACTATTATTTTAGCTACAGTATTGCTCTTCTATACAGTAGTAGCAAATTCAGCATGCATATCCTAACTGTAAATGCAAGCATGCATGCTTCCATCTATAGCACTAGCCTTCTGTAGAAGTCAAGTGCAATACTGTAGTCAGATGTTGTGAGTTCAAATGCCACAAGTAGCAAGTAAATATAGGTAAAATCCTTTAAAATATTACATAATTTAATTTCAACAGAAGTGGCATAAATACCTACTGTTAACTTAATCTGTATAATTTGACCAAGCAAATACTGTGGTACCCTCTGGGAGTACTGGCAGAGGTGTAGATTTTATCATCCACCAGTCATTTCCAGGCTTGGTGCATAGGATCATGCATAGCACCATTGGTACATGTCTACAGCAGATGAAGAGGATGCTCTCTTTTATGCTCCAGAGGAGAATATGTCAGGCACTCCAACAGCCAGTGATGTAAGGGAACAGTGATGACAGTCCTGCAGGTAAGGACTTGATTCTCACTGTCCCCATGTTTGATGGGCATGGGCATCTGTTGTCCCCTCCCTAACCCAGTCATGGTGTCCTCCAACCTGTCATTTCCCTCACCAGTCCGGTGTCTTATCTTGTTGTCCTATTTGTTTCTTCATCACCTACCCTACTTACATGACCCAAAAATACCTACATCCCTTACCAAACATTCCTGTCTTACTGAAGTAAAAAAAAATGGGCACCTGCTCCCCCCCCCCAAAAAAAAAACGGATTGTCCCATACATAGCTCTCCATTTTGTACATGTGTCTTCTTGGCATAAATGATTCGGTCCAATTGGCTATACAACATGATTTCATTGTCACCCCTCTTTGTTGAGGTGACAGTATAAATTCAGTTAATATTCTGTACATATTTTCATTTTACACTGTTGAAGAAGTGGATAACTATGTTTCTTTCCTACCTCTCCTGCACCTTCCTACAGTGCACTCCCTTTGTTCTTCCCCCTGCTTGCCCTCTATTTCACACTTTCATATCTACCCCATTTTAACACCTTTAATTTGGTCAAAAAATAGACTCACACACCACACAGATAAGTAAAAAAAAAACAAAACAAAACAATGAAGCCCTTCACTTTTTGTCCTCTGTCTTTGCATGGAGTTTGGCATCGTGCACCAATGTCGAGCAACAGTGAACGGCTCTTCAGCGGTGTGGTTACCTCCTCACAATGCTGCTTAAACAAGCTGCACTAAAGTAACACACAGTGAAGGTAGAATAAGGAATTATGTCATTGTATTATAAATACATGTTTAAAACTATTAGATAAACCTGGAGTAGAGCCCGGTATCATCTGGGCTCAAAAGGAAATGCATTTATACATGCTGCCACAGAGTCACTTAGACAGTAGGTGTGTTTCTTACTCTCAGCACTGTCCACAATTTTATCAATGAAGCAGAGGCTTGCGTCTGCTAATCGGTTAGCTACGCACAAATGGGGAAAGCAGTATATATGTTTTATCTCGCATGAGCACGCACTTTGCCATTGATCTCACAAACCAGCTGCTCAGTGGTGCACTATGGAAATTGCACAATAGCATGATGTTCACTGCCCATTTAGTCTTTATAGGATCATAGGATCATATGAAGTTACTAAGCTAATGGCCCCAGAACCCTTACAATCCTAGTCATGTTCTACCCTTATTTCCACGTTCAGCACCAATTGCCCCTGGCCAAGAGGGACACAGGTGGAACCCCCTGTTTTGAATTTATGGTTACCCATCCAATAGTACCGACTGTGTTTGAAGAGGACCAATGAGATGCTCTGTTTGACATGAAGTGGCAGTTATTCTAAAGGTGTGGTAACCTCTGGGAGACAAATCTGTCCCTCCAGTAGGTTTTACTAATGTCACATATCAGGTTAAGGTCTTTAGAGCAAGTAACCTGTGTACCATTTGACTTGTTGATATGCAACATTTCCAATAAAGCAGGATCAATGATTGCCTTATATGCAAGGCATAGATCGCCTCTGAGTAGTCTGTATGAAACAGAATCAAGTGACAGTGATTTCATATGATCCACATAGAACAGATGCTGAAGTCTTGAATTTTTCTTGTGAGGAACCTTTGTGGTCTCTCCAATTGCTGCAGGTGCTTGGAAAGGTACATACCAAAAGGAGTGTTGTACTCAATTATTGGCCTGATGAGGGAAGAGTTCAGAGAGGTCATAATTGATTTTTTTATTCCTAGATTCAGTGCCCTTACTTATAAGATGAGCAGTATAGAATGCCCTTCTTACCACTGTGGTGATCAAAGGTAAGATTGCTATCAATCTCTGTGCCCAGGTCTCTCATCACTGAGTGCGTACTTAGGGTGTTGTTATTGATGTGGTAGTTAGCAGGAACACTGCACTTACCAAAAGGATGATAATACATTTTTTCACACTGAGTTTAAGGCCATGACTTTAGCACCAATCATTTGTTTGTGTAATACCCTCTTGTAGGATGTTGACATTGTTTGGAGAGTCTATGACTGCTCCCAGTTTGCAGTCATCAGCAAACTTTTTCAGCCACAGACCTTTAGTTTTTGCTTGTACTTCAAAAAAATAGATTCCAAACAACAGAGGTCCTAGGACTTATTCCTGTGGAACACCACTGGTTACAGGTCTGCTGTTAGAGGTGGATTCCCCTATTTTGACTATATATGTTCTATCAGTGATCCAGTTAATGACCCATCTAATGATATAAGGTTGATACCTAGCTGGGTGAGTTTGTCAATGATGCCTGAGTGGGAGATACTGTCAAAAGCATTGGCTAAGTCTAGGTAGGCTGTATGCACACATTTCCCCTCATCCATGGCATTGGTGACTGACTCAAAGAAGTCCACCAGTTTTAACAGGCATGATCTCCCTTTGACAACCCAAAACTGACTAGGGTCAAGTGCTTGGAGATTACCTTTATCTTTGTTGATAAGGTCCATGATGATTCACTGCATGGCCTTGCAGATAAGGCTAGTCAGGCTACTAGGCCTATAGTTCCCAGGGTCAGTGGAAGCACCACATTTGTGCAATGGGATAACAGTGACCATTTTCCACTCAGCTGGGATGAAGCCGGAGCTTAGACTATGATTGAAAAGAGTATCCAGTGGTGTTGCTAATTCTTGTTTGAGCCCATGTAGGATGCAACCTGGGATGTTATCAGGTCCCAGAGATGCTGTGTTTTTGGCCTTAGAGAGGGCATTTATGACCTGCTCTTTAGAGATACAAGGCAGAGGACAGGTGATAGGGATGTCATGGGATATGTGTGGTGAGGACAGGGAATTTAAGTTTCCACAGAACCTGTCAGCTAACAGGTTAGCTATGTCCACAGGCTCAGTATATGTGGTATCATTAACTACCAGTTTGGCACAAATCTGGGCCTTTCCTTTTAGATTACAGATGTAATTAAAGAATGCCTTATGATTGTCCTTAATTGAGGAAGCTAATTTAGATTCATAGTTTGCTTTGGAAGACTTCACAAGAAGTTTTATTTGCTTGTTTAAGCTGAGGAGGGAGTGTTTCTAGTTTAGGGCTCACTCCCTCTTACTCTTAGACAGCAATTTCTTCCTCTTATTGTAAAGCCTGTTAATGGCAGTTGTCCACCAGGAAGGCTTGCTCTTCCTTGATGAGCTTGTTTTGGTCCTATCAGGTACGGCCATGTCAATGCAGTTATACATGTGTTTGTATAAAGCACTGGTATAGAGCTCAATATAGTTGCCAGTTCCATCTGTGGGGGGAGGCACAGTAAAGCTATTTAAACCACCCTATAAGACAATATAATCTGATTTGGAGAAGTTTTTTAGTTTAGTTGCTGCTGGAAGGGGTCAGGTGTGATAGTTACTTTGAATGAGACAGATTTGTGGTCAGATCTCACTAGGAAAGACTTCACAGTCGGGGTGCTACAGTGGTCCCCCATATTGGTAAGCACCAGATCCAGGATGTTTGCACCCCTTGTGGGAGTGTCAACTAGCTGGTCCAGTGCACTGGAGTTAAAAAAGTTGAGGAACCTTTGGAAAAATGAATTAGAGCAGGAATAATTTACCCAGTCAATGGATGGGTAGTTAAAGTTGCCCAAAGCCAAGGTGTTTGGATGTATCTTGATAGATTCAAATAGATCCTAATAGGCAGAGTGGGTGTCCTGATTCATGGAGGGGGTCCTGTAGCTGGCAATGACTTGAATAGGTGTTCTACCAACAGTTAATTGCATCTGAAGTATCTCCAGGAAATCATGCTGTTTAATCAAACTGGAGGTGTATTTATCTTTAATGAATATTGATACACCACCTCCTTTAGTTTTCATGCCTTCAGTTTGTGGTCTGAACATCTGGGAAAAGGCGTAGCCCAGTATGGTCGGGGTGCTCTCCTCAGCCTTGAACCATGTATCCCTGACTGCACAAATGTCTAAGTCTTCCAACGTGAGGACTGCTGCAGTTTCATGTTAAGACTCCTAGGATTTAGCAGCATAACCTTGAGGTTGTTTTTAGATGGAGTTTTTACATCGGAAATGTTGTCCTTGAGACACTGCCTAAAAAAGGTACTGTGGGGGTGACAAGAGCCTTAGCTAGTAGCCAAAATCCCAGGGGTGACAGATGAAGACCATCTTTGATAAAGCATCGAGGTCTGTTGATCACATCATCCCAGGCTGACAGATACTGTATTCCTTAGAATGACACCAGAAACTAAGCCAATTACTGAAGTCAATCTTTTTATGTTTGTATTGAGGCATCATCCTAGGTGAAGGTAAAATGCTGCTTAAGGCTAGGGACAAACCTGCCTGAGACACATAGTCCAAGAGTTCAGTCATGTCTTTCTTCATATAGTCCAGAGAGGTACATCTCAAGTCATTCACACCAACATGGACTATGACAGAGACATAATAGTACCTGTTTTTGAGAGACTTGAGTGCATGTGTGATATGGCAGATCCTGGCATCTGACAGACAGCTGACCATGACCTTCTCCTTATCCAGCCTGGTGAGAGGGACATCTGTATGTCTCACAATGGAATCACCTATGACTAATATGTTTGGTTTTGTGTTTTGCCTTAAGGGTTTGACACTTGAGACACTGGTGTGAGAGCTGCTATGTGTAATGTGTTCTGCAGTGGAAGTATTATGTATAGAGTGCTTGTGTTTGTGTTTGGGAGGTCTCTGGTGTTTAGGTATGTTTCTGGTGAGGACCTTCGTATATGTAGGTATGTGTGGTATGGGTTTTGGTGGAGCAGGAGTTGAGGTGTGCATGCTGACAATCTGCTCATTGTCATATGTACTGACTGGTGTGTGAGAGAGAATTGATTCAAGGTTGTTAATATAGTTGCATCTCTCGCATGTTGAGTTTGTGTGGACTAGGAGTAAAGGGTTATCAGTGAACATGAGGCAATTGCTACACTGCCTCAGGATGCCCATGTCGACCAAGCTGGCTGAAAAAACTGTGAGAAATTCTCAGTCCATAGTGTTAGCTAAATTTATATGGTCGGGAAAGGAGGCCACACTTAAGAAAGGCTAGAGTGTGAGAGGTGTGTTGGTACCTCTGAGGCTAAGCTTAGTGTTCCACCTGACAGTAGTGCAGGGCCATGGAAAACCTCTGAAAGACCACAAGCAAAGTGTTAAGGGAAAATGTAACAACCAAAACGTTTGTCTCTATAACTACCAATTGTAACCATTACTATGCAGCGGTGTGCAATGGTGAGCTACATGCAAACAAGCACAAATGCAGGGTTAAATAAAACAAGAAATAACCCTTTTAACTCAAACTAGCAAATAAGAATGCTCTCTCTGAGCTCTAGTCCAGTCACCCTTGATTGGATGAGACCAAGACAGCACTCTCTTCCCACAAGGGTGCAGAAGGGGCCTCCCCAACAAAGATCGCTTGAATTTGATGCTCAGAAGTTACAAAACAGACCCAGAAACAGCAAACCTGGAAATGGGATTTGCTACAGCTGAACTAGTACAGTATCCAGTAAACTGTGGCAAAAAAAAACAGTTCTGACGATTCAGACAGTAGAATGCAAGTACAATTAAAAGTGCTGTATAAGATCACAATCACAACAGCAAAAAAAAAAAAAGTTTAAACAAAGCAGTGATTCAGTAGAATACTGTCCTCAATTTTATCAGGGTTTTGACATGCAGTAATAAATGTGGAAGAATAAATATATTTGAACTCTTTTAAGTACAAACAGCAAAATAAAGTAGGAAAAGTTACAAATACAGTACGAGCAGCTGAATAAAGTTTTTTTAAGTAGAAAGGGAGGAAACAGAAGATAATTCAAGGTTAAGAAGGTAAGGGGGGCTTCAGAATTGACCTCACTGTACTCAGTAGAATGAGCTGATGCAATGGGACTTGGAGGAGTGTCTAATATCAAATTTATAGTAGAAACGGGCAACTCAAAACCAACCAAGCTTTAAGACCACAACAACAGTTGGGTGAGTGGGTAGGAAAAACAAAAAGGAGACATAGATCAGAAGAGAGGTAAGGATTCAATTCACCAAGCCTAAACTACAGTTGCACAGTTTAAACAGATATGCAGCAAATATTGTTTTAGTTTATCAGAAGTGCAGAAAATAGTTGAAAATAAGCACTTATCTTTTGTACTCTCCCAGCAGTTTCTTGGAAAACAGAGCAAGGGCAGAAAACCTAACTCACTGCAGCTTTGAGCAAACAAGCACAAACTTGTTCAAACACTGGCTATTTAAGGCAGAGTAACAGGAACCAGACAAATTTCAAATTATCCAATCCAAAACACCCTAAACAGAGCCCTGTAGCAGTAACTCTAGTTAGATCAGACCAAACTGTAACCTCCTCACATGAGGCACAGCTAGGCCTCTCCAGACAAAAGATTAACTGCACTACAAGCTCCAAGGGTCACAAACAGTACTAGATTCAGCAGACCCTGAACCTAGTCTATGCTAGTGTTTTTTACCACCAGCAACAAGTAAAATGAACAGAACAAGCAGATGAACAGTAATTACAGTTGTAAGAGGAATTCAGTTAGCAGTCAATCTAAAAAAATGCAGTAAAATACAGCTGCACAGTTTAAACAAACAGATATACAGCAAATATTGTTTTACTTAATCAGAAGTGCTGAAAACAATTTAAAATAAGTGCTTAGCTTTTTAGTCTCACAGCAGGTTCTTGGAAAATAGCAGAGCATGGGCAGAAGGAAAGTACATGTAAAAACACAAATAAATGGAAGGCATGTTTTAAGGAAAGAACACATATTTACACTGTAGCCATGTGTTACCTGCACCCATGCACTTGAAACTTGGTCTCTCAGTACTTGTTGCGAAATACATCAACTACACTACAGAAATAAATAAAAAGCTTTCTTACAATCATGTACATATTTATACTGACAATACACATTCAGATTTTCCAATCTTGTAGAAATATGGATAGCTGTTTGCATATAGTTTGCAAAGCTGTCTTTTTAAGGTATACATGCACATTGAAAACACAACAGCAAATGTTACACTTTGCACACTCATCAATATGATAAAATGCAGATCTTTAATATCTTGACAGTTGTACATGGCTAGCCATCCATTTCAGACAGGCCTCCCAACATCTTCTGTCAAACATCCAATGCTGATGTCATCCACTATAAATTCTCCTGCAGCATTATAAAAGTCCAATTTTTGCAGTGGTACTTACATTAAATACTGAGCACTCTAGTCACTGTACATAGGTAGGTAGGAATTCTAATCTCACTGCAGCCAACTGGTGTGTACATGTCTAGTCAAAAGAGCATAACTATGTATCCTGCAGTCGTAAGTACAATCCCATGGTGTAACAATATTTTGACAGTTGTACATGCCTACACATTAATTTCATTCTGGCCTCCCAACATCTTCTTTCAAACATCCAGTGCTGATGTGATCCACTATAAACTGTCCTGCAGCATTCCAAAAGTCAGATTTGTGCTGTGGTGCTTGCATTAAACACTAGTCCGTGTACTCAGGTAGGGGTTCTATCTCATTGCAGTCAACCAGTGTGTGTGTGCCTGTCTAATCAAAAGAGAATGACTATGTATTCTGCAGTCATTAGTGCAATCCCATGAAGTACTAATATATTGACAGCTGTACATATCTACATATCCATTTCAATCAAGCCTCCCAACGTCTTCTTTCAAACATCCAGTGCTGATGTCATCCTCTATAAATTGTCCTGCAGCAAAGGAAAAGTAAGACTTGTGCTGCGGTGCATGTGTTAAATTCTGAATTTTCTAGTTGATGTACTTAGTTAGGTATGGGTTCTAATCTCACTACTGTCACCTAATAGGCATCTCTTTCTATTCAGAAACATGTAACTGTGTCTCTTTTGGTCATCAGTGCAATCCAATAGAATACTGATATTTTGAAAGTTGTACATGCCTACACATCCATTTAATGTAGGTCTTGCAACATCAACTCTCAAACTTCCAATGGTGATGTCATCCACTATGAATTATTCTGAAGCAGTGTAAAAGGCAAACTTGTTTTGTGGTACTTGAGGTAAGTACAGTGCTGTCTAAGTAAATAGGGGTTCTGTTCTCACTTCGGTCAATTGATATGTGTGTGCTCACTTTGTTGACATTTAAAAGAGTATTTTACTTCAGCATGTCAGACAATATTATTATTATATTCTTCTCACCAGACACTGCTGATGTCATCAGGTATAAAGTGTTGCTTGACATTAAAAAAACAAACTTGTGCTGTGGTATTTGTGTTAAATACTATGTTTTCTAGTCAGTGTAGTTAGAAAGGGGTCCTGTTTTCAGTGTGGGCAACTTGTGTGTTTGTTCAGTTGGTTAACATTCAAGAGGCCGTTTTATACCAGCATATCCGCCTGGTGTCAACGACTGAGGAGATGTACCTCCTGGACTACATGAAAGGGACATCGAGGCTCTCGATGATCAGCTTTAATTGCTTAAAATTCTGGTGTCATTCAAGGGGGGATCAATGTCTGCCTGGATGACATGCATGCTTGGACAAGCCACGCTCGCTTCTAAGGGGCTGGCCACCTGTCACCCCCTGGTCTGGATATTGCAAAGGCTCTTGCTTGCCACCCCATAGTGCCTTTTAGGCAATCATCACAACATGGGATCAAAATGTTCAACACCCGAGTATACCCCTAAACAAAAAAGACACAGGAAAAAAACTTCAAAAAGCGATTTCACACTTTTAAAAACTAGTGTGGTACATTACTCAAAAAACCCTGAATCACTTACAAATGCCTTCCTTTTAGAAACCTAGAAGGAAACAGAGTGCTTAGAATTAGTTCAAAAATGAAATGATGTGAAGATGAACACACACTACACAACATGGCTGCTATACACTGTTCAGGCAACTTCCCCCCCCCCCCCCCCAGGAGAGAAATCTATATCTATTCCAGAGCCCCCCCCAATCTCCACCAACGCCCAGGTGAGAAACTGCACCCTCACAAAAAAACACAGCATCCATGGACGGGATGATGTGTCCCCGCTGTGTGCTTCATGAACTCAACGAGGAATTAAACTTCTCCTCTACCCACTCACCAAGGGCCAAAGAGGTGGTGCCACCTGTGGTCCCACATATTCACATGGGTGCCTCCACAGACCCTGGAAATTATTATTTCCATTTTGATGACGCTTATCTAGCTCTGCAAAGGAGCAGAGGATCATACTGGAAGACATACAAAAACATATAGGGAACTTGCACTTGGATCCAACCCAGTTTTTTTTGTCAAAGGGCAGATCTGCCTCTCTTAAACTTGTGACTTTTTCGAGACAGGGCCATTGATGAGGGAACAGCAGCCACCCTACCTCGACCCAGTAAAGGCTCGACACACCAACTACCACTCAGGTCATCGAAAAAATCATCAGCTTGAATGTAAGCCCACAACCAAAAGACATAATGGGCAAAGTGGCTATGACAGAACCCACAGGGTCAGAGTTGTGGAGCCATGTGTCGACTCAAAGCCCTGAGTCAAAGTGGTGTCCCACAGGGGGTGTCCCTCTTGTGGTCGGCATCTACTTTCTCTACTTTCTGAAGTACACACAAAACAAACACAGGAGGTTATGGCTGACAAAGTTTGCAGATGAACTGGGCTTTATAGTCAAAAAACACATCTGACAGATATCCTCCAGAAGGGCCTCACAGAAATGGATAACTGGTGCCAGAGCCATGGCTGAAAAGTTAACGCCAAAAAATGCATAGTCTACCCCTTTGGAAAAACAAGGTTACCCCTAGCTACCATATAGAGATCCCTCACCACAAGGGAGAGAGAAACCTTGACTTTGCGGTTTATAATAGACGTGCTGGAGGGACACAGATCATCACCAGAGACTCCCCCTATGTGGAGACAAAATCCGGTGTACATGTGAGGCAGAGCACTTGGATGCAGATATACCCCCAGAGGGGTGTCACTCACTGCTTGACAGAGAGAGGCACAGAAAATGATAGGCATAGTTTTTATTCAAACTAAAGGGGTGGCGAAAGCCACATAACTATGGGCTAGGCTTATAAATGCCCTTGGGCAGATAGCCTAGTATGAACCTATGAACCTATATCAGACATTGCTATTACCATATTCTTCTCACAAAACACTGCTGGTATCATCAGCTATAACATGTTGTCGGACACTAAAAACACCAGACTTGTGCTGTGGCACTTGTATCAAGTACTGGCCTATGTAAACAGATAAGTAGAGGTTCGATTCTCACCGCAGTCAACTGTGTGTGTGATCGACAATCCCAATGATGGCAGGAAATTTTAAAATGATATGTGAGTCCACAGCTATGTCAAACCCTACTCCGAACATCTCATTGTAGCATACAATGATGATGTCATCCTGTATATCCTGTTGTCAACGAGCATCAATGGTTGAGACACAGTCTTCAGCTATTTACGTGCTTCCCAGTTTGATTTGTTTTAGCGGTTTTGTGTATGTGTGTTTGTGCTGGAGAAGAAAACTTGGAAAGTACTACTTCTGTTCATTTTAAAAGCCAAGCCAAGAAACCTGCTACTCTCATTTCTCTTTTAGATATATTGAAAAAATATGTGAACTTGCATGTGCTGCCAGCAGAACTTCCTTGAACTTAAAGGGGGACTGAAGATCCCACCATTAAGGAGCTCTTGCTTGCTATGATACACCATTCAGGGACTACACTGCTTTCTGGACACAACAGAAAATCTCTCTCTCCCTCCCTGTCTCTCTCTCTCTCTCTCTCTCTCTCTCTGTTTCTATCTATTTGGTAAAAGATAATTTATTGAAGCGTGAGGTAGATCCAATCTGTAGTCCTCTGTGAGGTAAGCAAACCCTTCTAAACAAATTTACTAGCTGTCTAAAACTTACAAATCATACCTGCTGCTTTCTAATTAGTTTTGAGTATCTGTGGGTCTAAGCAAGTTGTTTTGTATCCCTATAAACAACTGGGTATTCATATTTATCATCAGAATTGGTCTACATGTTGATAGTAACTGAACATTTTGGCCTCTTTACTTAGATAATTACATTGTTTAACCATTCATGTGGAAGCTATTTTTCTGCCTCTCCCAAGACTAGTTTCCTAGTAATGGATATAACTTTTTCAGAGTTCAATAAAACACAAATGAATCAGTTCATCATACAAATAGTCATCTAGGTGTTAAACTGATTAATTCATTCATCAAGGTTTTATATTAATTAATTCCCTCATTTACTTATTCAGTCACAATCAGTCCTACAGATTTTCTTTACACTATTAGTTATCCAGAGAATGGATAAGCTTTACAGATATATTCTAAAATCATTTTCTGTAGCATGTGTTGTAACACTGTATGCTTTCTCCAATTGTCTCCTGAAATATTTCCATATCTACATTAGCCACATAGGTTCATCACCAGTTTGTACAGTTACTGGTTACCAGTTGTTTTCTACTCAGGCTAGCATGTATCCATTTTACTTCTTGAAAATTACATTGATTATTTTGAGTTCCATGATGTATGCCATGTCAATTAACAGAATCATTCCCTTTTTTATCTCACAGTCAGATCATCATTCCCCCAGTTGGATCTAGACCCAACATTACTTAACAAGTAATATTAAGTAATGTTGGGTCTAGAACCAACATTACTTAAGTACAAGAAATTGATTAGAAAGTTATCAAGTAGCCTGTACTTATAGCCAGCAATTTCCTAAAATCGGAATCAGTGGTCAAGCACACAAAACTATAGCTGGGTCATCTGGTGCCCCATGTAGTTCCTTAAACTGGTGCCTCCAATCAACTCATAGTTGAAGAGCAAAAAAAAAAACATTTTGCTCTAAAACTGTAAGCTGCTTGCCACATGTTAACACTTGAATCACCACACAGTTAACACTTCAGTGCTTCAGTGGTCATCCATAATGGCAAATGCAATACCTTCATTCTTTAATGAAGCCTGAATACACTTTCACCCGGGACAGCCGACCCCTAGAGCCCACCATAGTTATGGCTCTGCACACATCCATATTTGGTTATGAGTAAAGGAAGATGTCATCTTTCTCTCTCTCTGGGAGTCTGTTCTTTTCATTCTTCACTGTTGGTTCATATCTGGTCCAGAGTTTGAGGGTAAGACTGTTTTTGGTCAAGGATGAATCAGAAAAAAAATCTAGGGAAAGAAAGTCCATAAATTTTACATGAAGCAAATTATGAGGTTGTTCTTCAATGGTCAGTAAGTGGTTCTGTTGTTTTCTATTGGAATCCAAACCTCTGCTGGAAAGAAACAACTTTTAAAAGACATGTCAGTGTTTGTTGACTGAAGAATGGTTTA
This sequence comes from Protopterus annectens, assembly GCF_019279795.1. Taxonomy (NCBI): domain Eukaryota; kingdom Metazoa; phylum Chordata; order Ceratodontiformes; family Protopteridae; genus Protopterus; species Protopterus annectens. The sequence goes on from NC_056735.1 coordinate 1,152,394,360, forward strand.
TTAAGCAGATCAGTTTTTGTGTGAGAAAACAATCATCTGTTAAGGTATCATCTGTATTGCTGAATTTGACCTGGTGTGTGTCTTTTGTTAGTATGGCTATAAAAAGCATAATCCATGTGCATGATTCTCCCAATGCATGTACTATAGCCATTTTATTTACATATTTTACATATTAGAAAGAAGTGCAAGCTTATGAGCATAGGTATATATTTATATTTTATGTGCAAGTACATTTTTCACAGTACAAAAGAAGAAATGGAACAGAAGAAAAAGCATCAAAGCAAATGTCTTTTAAGATCATTAAAAAAAACTGTTTCTAAGATGGTTAGAGAAGAAAAAAGACCCACCTCTCACCTTATTAATAGCTGCTAACCTCAAAACTAACCCCTCTCCTGCCCCTAAGCCTAACTCTGCATCTTACCTTATAAATGACAAATTTACTAGCTGTCTAAAATCACTACTCAGACAAATTATGTTTGAATGCAATTTTTTTTCATTATCTTGATTTTTGAAATGTCGGTATCGATCACTTAAGTATCGGTGCTTTTGCATTTTGATGATTTCTCCCTGTCTGTCTCTATTTATATACATCTCTCTCTCTCTCTCTCTCTATATATATATATATATATATATATATATATATATAGTTCCCCTGCATTTTGTCGAGCATCCATTTGTTCAACAAATGCAGAGGATGTTGCTTAATTGGGATGGTACTGATAACAGAGCAGTGAAAATGCTGAAGTTATGTTTTGTCGAGAAAGACGAGTTGGGTTGGAGGGGGAAGCATGTTAGTGCATGTGTTTGTGAGTTAGGATTAGAATTAGGGATAGGTTGGGGATATGTGTTGTATGTTTCTGTGCAAAAGTGATTATTTAAGGGTTAGAGTCAGGGTTAGGTAAGGGGATACAGGTAGTATTGTTAGTGTGTATTTGTGTGTCTAAGTGTGTCTTGTGTAGTGGCAGAGTTACAGGAAGGTTTTTATGAAGGTAAAGTGAAGGGTTAGGATGGAGGGAAGGGACAGCATTAGGATTAGGGTTAGTACCCATTACTAAGGTGGTGCAGCGGGGTGTGGAGTCAGCACTGAGACCATCTTATATTTCTTACCATCAGTGAGAAGACATTTCAGTTTGTTATAAAAACTGTATGTAATTCCTTTCAAACCACATTGCACCTAAATATGACACATGGAACTAGAACAAATTATTAAACCACAATCAACATCACCATCTAGTGATCATTCTTTATCATTTGATCACTAAGTATGTAGCATTTTGACAGTGCATGCTTCATAATTATATAAACTGTATCAGAACAGAGAGTATCATTATATAATAATAATAATACCTATGTTTTTGAGTCAGACAAAAATATCAAGTTGTAAATCTTGTTTCAATAAAAAAAAAATTAAGCAATGAATAATGATTATAGGGACTCAAAATGGGAAAAAACTTATTTTGTGTAAATACTAAATGTTAAGGCCCAATTTTGAGAAGTGTAAGTCACATTCAGAATAAACTTAAGGAAAAAAATATGTGTGTGTGTGTGTGTGTGTGTGTGTGTGTGTGTGTGTGTGTGTGTGTGTGTGTGTGTGTGTGTGTGTGTGTGTGTGTGTACATATATATCTATATGTATGTCTCTCTCTCTCTCTATATATATATATATATATATATATATATATATATATATATGTGTGTGTGTGTTTTTACAGGCTAGCATTTCATTAATCCTAGTGGGAACACAGCTCCTAAATTAATTATTTATAATCTTTTCATCATTTTTAGTCTTTCATGAATATTAAGTTTTATGTCATTATTCTACCAATAGAGTTGGTCTGCTTACCTTATCAGTACCAATAAAGGTAACTGTAGCAGTAGGATGTGATAAACTTATAGGGCTTCAATCTCTATAATACTTCCAATCACTAAAATATAAAGCCATTCTTTGCTCCCAGTAGCATGACATCGTCAGTGTATAGAAAGTACCACAAGCGCACACTGCCATGTCAATATCCCAATAACCATTATAAGCACTTAATGATCAGAGTTCATAAGTTTAAAAATGTATTCACTGATGTAAAAAAAATGTTTTGCATATCGACTTAGTGTATGCATATGAAATGTTATGATATGATTGATCTGTTCTAAATGGTTTAGATATAATGTCTATTCAGCCATGTTTAAATCTGAATAGATGATGTGCTATACTCGGGTCTATATTAGAACACCAATGTTTTAAAACTTTGACTGTTCTAATATCGACCCCTATTCAGCAAACACTTAAAATATCGAACATGCAGAAAAACTCGCTGTTCCGAAACACATACACACAACACAAGCACACCAAAAAAACAGAAATCCACACACATACACTTAAAATCCTACATCTAACCCTACACTAAACTGTAAATACACTACTATCTATCCACTTACCTTAACCCAAACCCTAACCGTAAGGTCTGTCACTATCGCACACTCACCTCACCTGCGCCCTAACCCTAACTCACCTACCCCGCCCTAACCCTAACGTCCATCACAATCGCACACTTACCTGACCTGCACTCTAACTCACCTAACCCGCGCCCTAACCCTCACATCCACACAATCGCACACTTTCCTGAACCTGACCCGTAACTTTCCACCACAGTGCTGAAAATAGAAAAGCCACAGAAACGGCCAACCGAATTCTTTCCCTAGGAAAAAAATTGGTGTTCTGCAGCTTCGCTATTTTCAGCGATATTAGAACATTCGAAGTTTCAAGACTTCGATGTTCTAATATAGACCCACTATACTCCCAGCCTTATAGAAAGTTATTCTGCATTGTGAGGGCACTATATTCCAAAAAAATCCTTAGTCATGAGGTGTCAATGTTTTTATTTATTTATTTTTTTATTTAAGGACTTTCTTGATTGTAAAACTGTTGCTGCTATGCATAGTTACAAATGCAGCCATATTATTAGTATAATTTCTTGTTGATTCTGAAATGTTTGAGCATTCATTTTGTGTAATAACTCAGCTTTTTGGAAAGCTTTGCCTAGAAGCCTAATGTCATTCTGCAATTATTGTTTTTTTTTTTTTTATATTATGAATGTTAACCTTTGAATCACTATAACCATTTTTGTAAAGAAAGTCATAAATAATCTGCATAGATGGATGAAGGTGGGGCACCCGTCAATATAACTCATAGATGACTATAATATTGGTTCCTGAAAAAAAAACACATTTGTTATGACTAGGAAGAAAATTTATAGTAAGCAAAGGCTGTCATTTTATAACAAGAAAGAGGATGACCCATGCTAGAGATGTAGAAAGCAGAGCATAGCACTTTGTGAGTGAAAGTAACCAAGAAGGTTTTCAGGACAAGTAATAGAAAGCTAGATGGAAATCAAAGGAAGATAAATGAAAAGTATGTGTCAGCTGGATTTATTAGTACAGGGGATGTGATGTAGGGTAGAAGGCACACAGGAACGAGATGTGATAGTAACACAGGACAGATGTGTGAAAAGCTCTAAAGTGCTTTAAGTGCGGGAGGAAGAAATGGTCGACAAGGATAAGGGAAGAGAATATTAGGACAATCTGGACAGTAGTATTAGAATGTAAAGTCAGAGGGGATAAATGGTCAGATATGTAGGAGACAATAATGAATTTCTGTGGTGTGCATGTTTAAACAGGAAAAGAGGAGAAAAGTTAAATTAAAGGGAGCAAAATATTATATTACAAAGGGGAGATAGCAGCTTAGAAATATATAAGGATGGGGGGAGTATGGATTTTGAGGGGAAACAAGATAGATGAGAAAGAGAAAATAATGTTTGGGAGGAGCAGGAGGAGTGATAAGCTAGACAGATAGGCGAAGGAAGGGGAACACATCAGAGCTACTTACTGAAAAGAGGGAAGGATACTGGAAAGAGGGAAGGATAGTTTCTTACTGAAATTGGTACACCTTGTTTGCTGTAGCATAGACTAGATCCAGGCCTGCTGAATCTAGCTTTGTTTGTATGCTTGTTGTTGTTTGCTTGTTATTTCCCTGAAACGCTAATTCCACCTAAAACATGGCTTTTCAGTGCTTCTGTGGATCCCTAGTGATATCTGCATTGCTTACTGTACTTATTTCCTTGTTTCACTTGAAAGAAAGTTACTGTTTGTCATTTTTGCATTTAAGTTACCTGTAACACATTGCATTTAAGTTACCTGGCACTTGCTCACTAAAGCAATTATATAAGTCAGCACTAAAAAATTAAAAGCACTACACCCTCACAAACTCCCCTTGAGTACCTTGTTCCCCATTGGCCCTTTTTTCAATTATAAAGGAATTCTCAATACTATTCTAGCATGTCCAAAGGTCAGTTGTCAATCTCCTCTCTGGTCCAGCTGGTGAATCTGGGAATCTTGAGGCAATGTTACAACTGCCTCATGTACACAGACAACCCTCTCCTCCTCCCAACAAATTCCAACACATGTGAGAGATGCAACCATATAGCCAAACTGGAGGCTAAGCTCTCTCAACTCAGTACTAGCGTAACCAGTCAGGAGGAGAAGGAAACCACACTCACTACAATTCCAGTCTCACATAGGCCTACCACGACAGCAAACCAAACACATAAACACACAAAAATATACTTGGAGGCTCTAAATAAAAATCTGCCTAAGCAGCAGAGACCTCCAAAGCAGACACCCAAGCAACCGCTACCCAAAAACAAAACACGTGCAACACATAGCTCACAAAGCCAGTGTGCCGAACAGTCACAGCCCTTAAGGTTAAACAACACATCTGATACACTTGTAATAGGTGACTCTATCGTCAGGTGCACTGACGTCCCGCTCACCAGGCTGAACAAGGAGAAGGTCACGGTGAGCTGCCTGTCGGGCACTGGGATCCGCCACATAACACAAGCACTCAGGTCACTCCAAGGCAAGTACAAATATGACTTAGTCATTGTCCATGCTGGTGTGAATGACCTGAGACATACCTCCCTGGACTACATGAAAAGAGACATAGAGGAGCTCTCTGAGCATGTAGCCCAGGCCGGTATGACCCTGACCTTGAGTAGCATCTTACCCTCACCAAGAATGATGCCACAATATGAAGACAAGATGATCAATTTCAACAACTGGCTTAAGTATTGGTGTCATTCAAAGGGGATCCAATGCCTGTCAGCCTGGGATGACATGCTCGACAAGCCACGATGCTTCGCTAGGGACGGCTTGCACCTGTCACCCCTGGGCTTTCAGATATTGGCAAGGGCTCTTGCTACCCCCATAGTGCCTTTTTTAGACAAGGCTCAGAAGACAAACCCACCTCCATAGGTATCACAAGGGATAAGAAACTAAGAGTAATGCTACTCAACGCCAGAAGTCTAAACCTCAAGATGCACGCACTCAAAACTCTCCTTAGCATGGAGAACATCGATATCTGTGCAGTAGCAGAAACCTGGTTCAAGGCTCCCAAGAGCACCCCAGCACTACCAGGTTATTCCTCATACCATGTTTTTTGGCCCCAAAACTTGGACTGAACCACAAAAGGAGGGGGAGTATCAATATTCGTCAAAGATACCCACACCTCCAGGTTGGTGGCACAGCACGAAGCATCAGAGACTATCCATGTGCAACTAACAGTGGGTAAAACTGCCTTCCAGTTTATAGCCTGCTACAGACCACCATCCCAAACTCAGGAACCCCACTCGGCCTTCCTGAGAACACTGGAAAATATGAAGGTCTCTCCAAACACCATTATATTGGGTGACTTCAACTACCCAAACATAGACTGGGAGCATTACTCTAGCTCCAACACCCAAGCCCAAAGGTCCCTAGAATTTATAAACTCAAATGGTATGGAACAACTTGTTACCACTCCCACAAGAGGGGAAAACATACTGGACCTGATCATCACCAACATGAGGACTCTATGCTCCAGACCAGAAGTGTATCCCTCACTGGTAAGATCAGACCATAAACTAATTTCACTGGATATTCACATCCTGACCCCACCCCCTGCCCAGAAAACCACAGTGAAAAACTTCTCTAAAGCAAATTTCACACTCCTCAAAACTGAGGTGGAATCCTTCAAAGCCCCCGGGCCTGTGGAAAATACGGCCTAGACCGCAGAATCCTTTATAAACGCATTCTATGAACACCTTCAGGAATACATGGATCATGCAATCCCAAATAAAACCAAGACCCAATCCTCCAAAGGCAGACATCCTGTCTGGTGGACCCCAGCCATAAACAAACTATACAATAGAAGGAGGAAGCTACTACATGATAGAGCAAAATCCCAAAAAGGGAAGGCATCTCTGATCAGTATTAGCAAAAAACTACGGGCATTCATAAAATCATCTAAGGCCAGCTTAGAGAGAAAAATTGCACAGGACACTAAGGATAATCACAAGGCTTTCTTTAGTTATGTTAGGAACCTGGGTGGGAATTCCCAGATATGCTCAGAATTGGTCCAAAATGACAAAAAATACACCAAACCCACAGACATTGCCAGCATCCTAGCTGACAGGTTCAGCAAACTCCCCCTTCCCCACCAAAAGGGCAAATATCTATCCCAGCAGAGTGCTGCCCCCCTGACATCCCAGATGCTCAGGTAAGAGTCACCCTCTCCAAAGCAAAAAACACAGCATCAATGGGACCAGACGGTGTCCCAGGCTGCGCCCTACATGAACTTCAAGAAGAGCTAAACCCAAATATAAAACTACTGTTCAATCTCAGCCTTACTACAGGATATGTACCCAAAGGGTGGCATACAGCAACAGTGGTCCCTCTCCACAAAGGTGGTGCCTCAAAGGATCCTGGAAACTATCACCCCATAAGCCTGACTAGCTTGGTCTGCAAAGCTATGGAAAGGATCATCATGGACCTCATAAATAAAGATATTGGGGACCTACAGACACTGGATCCTACCCAGTTCGGCTTTGTTAAGGGCAGATCCTGCATCTTAAACCTGGTCGATTTCTTTGAAACAGTCACCAAGGCCATTGACGAGGGGAAGGTGGTCCAGACAGCCTACCTGGACCTCACAAAAGCCTTCGATACAATACCCCACTCGGGCATTATAGATAAGCTCACCAGCTTAAATATAAACCCCTGTGTCACTAGATGGGTTGCAAACTGGCTCAAGGACAGAACCCACATGGTTAGAATTGCTGGAGCCATGTCAGACTCCAAACCAGTTACAAGTGGCATCCCACAAGGCTCAGTCCTGGGACCTCTCTTGTTCGGTATATATTTCTCAGAGGTACAGTCCAACATGGAAGGACTGTGGCTGACCAAGTTCGCAGATGACTGCAAACTGGGTACCATAATCGACTCTCCAGCCGACACAAGCATCCTCCAAATGGGCCTCATAGAAACAGACAACTGGTGCCAGAGCCATGGCCTCAAGCTAAACACCAAAAAGTGTATAGTCATCCCCTTTGGCAAAAACAAAGTGCCCACAAATTACCACATAGGTGGTAATCCATTAAGTACAGAAGAAGTAATTAGGGACTTGGGGACCCAAGTTGATAGCAATCTCTCATTTGACAACCACGTGGCCAAAGTGGTTAGAAAAACATTTTATAAAGCCCACCTAATCATGAAGGGATTTACATCTAGATCGGGGGAGGTCATCGTGCCTTTTTACTCATCCCTCATCAGGCCCATAATTGAGTACAATGCCCCTTTTGGGATGTACCTTACCAGACACCTGCAGCAACTGGAAAGACCCCAAAAGTACCTCACCAAGAGGATCAAAGGGCTCAAACAGATGCGATATGCTGCCCGGTTAAAGAAACTCCAGCTCTACTCAGTGGCATACCTCCTGCTCAGAGGCAATCTGTGCCTGACGTATAAAGCCATGTCCAACCTGGAATTAATGGACATGCTGCACCTCAGAAAATCCAAATCCCATCGAGCTACGCACTCGAGAGACTTGAACCTCAGCACTGAAATAAATAGGACGTGCTGGAGGGACAGAGGCTCCCTTCACTCTGGAATAAAATCCCAGTCCAGGTTAGGCAGAGTCCCTCACTGACTATCTTCAAGAGGAATCTTGATGAGTGGATGGGAGATGGTAGGTTTACCCCGGGTATCACTTCTGTGTCACTGTTAGACAGAGGCACAGCATACTAACCTCAAAAAAGGGCATAGCAAAATTAATTTAAAATGGGTGGCGAAAGCCAAACACACTCTGGCTAAGCTTATAAATGCCCTAGGGCAGATAGCCTAGTATGAACCTATGAACCTATGAACATATCACACAAACAGGAAAGAAAAGAGATTAGTTAGGCTGATAGTGACAAGACAGGAGGATCTAGTTATCTAAATAGAAAATGTAGTCAGATTTAGTAGGACAGAAGTGCCTGGAAGGTTTACGGAATAAGTAAAATATGAAATTATGCATCTGTGTGCATCCGAATGTGCCTGCATTTTTGAATACTTATGGATAGCTATGGGAATAACAAAAGAAGAAGGAGTTAGAGTATTCTTAAGGTGTATTTAGATTGCATTAAATGAGACTTAAAATGTATGAACTTATAGGGTGGGCCGCAGACAAATTTAAGTCTTAAGTGTTAAATGAAAATTGGTGCAACCATGTGGGTAACAAGGAATTATATAGCGATGTGTATGTTTCTTCTTTTTTCTTTTCTTCCTTTTTTGTGTGAAGTTAACAGTTGGACTGCTCATGGACATAAATGGGTAAAGCAAATGTTTTTAAATTTCTCTGCAGCTTATATTATGTAGGTGTGTGTTCAGGGGGATAATTAAAAAGGAAGGAGGCTAGGTATGCCAGGGGTGTATCTGAAGATTACTCAAAGCAATATACAATGTAGGAATATGTAATATGGCTGAAAACAATATACAGTGTAGAAATAAGTAACATGGCTGACAAACAAAATACAGTGTAGAAATAAGTAATATGGCTGACATAAAGGATGATTTTAAAAGATGAAAACGGTTGCCCAAGCATTACAAAAGTGCAGCCTCGGGGCTGCATGTGTCTGTATAGATGAAGTAAAATATTTCTTGAATTAAATAAATTGGCATGCAAGAAATGCAAATGTCATATTAGCTACATTGCCATTTTAGAGTACAGTTAGAGTAAAGTTAGCGTAAACAGCCATTTAACTTCAGACAGTGTAAATTAGCTGAAATGTGCATGCAGAGCTGAATGCATTTTCTAATTTTTACCCTGCATGTACACTACCTCTTTCCATCAGAACCTTGACATAATAATGCACTTTCGATGCAATTTGATATATGGTGCCCTTACAATTACACTTCCCTATGTCCAGCTGTTGCACCTCACCCACCCCAAGTTGTAATATGAAAATATCACTCATGTTTGCAGTCATCTGTTATTATTAAATTATTATTCCTTACAAGAGAAATAATGTAGTTGGAAAACTTGAATTATTTAGAATACTTCATTCAGGAATGGTCACTACTTGCTGTTTCCTATGGAATACTTAGAGATAATTTCTTCCTGGTTAACAATGCATTGCCTGATATGGTTCTTTATCAAAATCTACACTTGCACAGCACTTCTAGGTGAGCTAACACCAGACTGGAAATCCTAATACAAAAATAAGTAGAGGAAAAAGAAAACATTATACATATATTACATTACAAACAGGAAAAGCCAGTGAGTGGAATTTGTGAGGCATATGGTGAAGAAAGAGGTGGTGAAGGCCAAGGATAAGGCATATGGTGAGCTGTATAAAAGGTTGGACACTAAGGAGGGTGAACAGGACCTGTACTGATTGGCTAGACAGCGGGCCAAGATGGGAAAGATATGCAGCAGGTTAGGGTGATAAATGATAACAAGAGAAATGTACTCACAAGCAAGGAGAGTGTGTTGAGCAGATGGAAAGAGTACTTTGAGGGGCTGATGAATGAAAAGAATGAGAGAAAGAAGGTTGGATGATGTGGGAATAGTGAATCAGGAAGTGTAATGAATTAGCAAGGAGGAAGTAAGAGGATGAAGAATGGAAAGGTTGTTGGTCCAGATGACATACCTGTGGAAGCATGGACGTGTTTAGGAGAGATGACAGTGGAGTTTTTAACCAGATTGTTTGACAAAATCTTGTAAAGAGAGAGGATGCCTGAGGAGTGGAGAAGAAGTGTTGTATTGGTACTGTTTTTTAAGAATAAGGATGATATGCAGAGCTGCAGTAACTACAGAGGGATAAAACTGATCAGTCACAGCTTGAAGTTATGGGGAAGAGTAATGGAAGCTAGGTTAAGAAGGGAGGTGATGATTAGTGAGCAGCAGTACAGTTTCATGCCAGGAAAGAGCACTGCAGATGCGATGTTTGCTCTGAGAGTATTGATGGAGAAGTATAGAAACGGTTAGAAGGAGTTGCACTGTGTCTTTGTGGACTTATAGAAAGCATATGACAGGGTAAGAGGAGTTGTGGTATGGTATAAGGAAGTCGGGAGTGGCAGAGAAGTATGTAAGAGTGGTACAGGATATATACAAGGGCAGTGTGACAGTCGTGAGGTCGGAGGTAGGAGTGACGGATGCATTCAAGGTGGAGGTGGGATTACATCAAGGATCAGCTCTGAGCCCCTTCTTATTTGCAATGGTGATGGACAGGTTGACAGACAAGATCAGACAGGAGTCCCCATGGACTATGATGTTTGTGGATGACGCTGTAATTTGTAGTGAGAGTAGGGTACAGTTTGAGGAGACCCTGGTGGAGATATGCTCTAGAGAGGAAAAGAATGAAGGTCAACAGGACGAAGACAGAATATATGTGTGTGAATGAGAAAGAGGACAGAGGAATGGTGAGCATGCAGGGAGTAGAGTTGATGAAGCTGGATAAGTTTACTTGGGATCAGCAGTTCAGAGTAATTGTGAGTGTGGAAGAGAGGTGAAGAAGAGAGAGCAGGTAAAGTGGTGTGAGTAGAGAATAATGTCAGGAGTGATTTGTAACAGATGGATACCAGTAAGAGTGAAAGGAAGGTCTACAGGATGTTAGTGAGACCAGCCATGTTATATGGACTGGAGACGTTGGCACTGATGAAAAGACAGGAATCAGAGCTGAAGGTGGCAGAGTTAAAGATATTAACATTTGCATTTGGTGTGAGGAGGATGGACAGGATTAGAAATTAGTATATTAGAGGGTCATGTCAGGTTGGACGGTTTGGAAACAAAGCCAGAGAGGTGAGATTGCATTGGTTTGGACATGTGCTGAGGAGGGATGCTGGGTATATTGTGAGAAGGATGCTAAGGATGGTGCTGCCAGATAAGAGGAAAACAGGAAGGCCTAAGATAAGGTTTATGGATGTGGTGAGAGAGGACATGCAGGTAGCTGGTGTGACAGAGCAAGATGCAGAGGACAGGAAGAAATGGAAACAGATGATCAGCTGTGGCGATCCCTAACTGGAGCAGCAGAAAGAAAAAAGAAGAAGAAGAAGGAATCTGTCTGTTTCCAACCTCACCATCATGAGTATTGAGGAGAAAATAAAAAAACAGAGAAACTAGCAGTCTTAAAATGTTGATGAGCTCAGTCACAATAATTTCCAAAAATCATGAAACCCAGGTAGTGTTCCAAAGCAACAAGCCTTTATTTGTCACAAACAAGTGAACCTCAGTAACAAAAAATTTTAACAATGTTAAACATATCAGCTTTTATATACTTAGAAATAGGTGTGGACAATATACATACTGTTTAATTTTAAACCAGCCAATTCATGCCAAACAATATAAATAAGACTGTAAAAGTGCATTTTAGAACAGCAAGTACCCACCCCACACACTACTACTACTGATTAGATCAAACTAAATCCTAGTTAAGGAAAACACTACCTATCTATTTGCAACTCACATTCCAAGATCGTGTATTAAGAAAAGCATAACATTTACATAAAAAGATATACATAAAAAGACTTTTAACTAAAATTGCTTTCGGCTAACTAATGCAATAAAGCCTTCATCAGGTCTGTGATAAGAACTAAAATCAAGAAAAAATACATAGCTATCCATAAACATATTCAAACTAGAACACTATAACTATAAAAATCCATCTGTCTAATAATATCTAATAAATATCTATCCATGTGTATTAGTGTGCAAAAAAATCTAAGCTATTAACAGCTCGCAAAAAATGTCAGTGTTTTGCAAGAAAAAAAAACTGTCATGACAGTTTTCTTGTTTGTGGGCAAATTCCCATGACAAAAGTGACTGCCGCCACCATGTTGCCAATTCAGTGGATCGCATGAATGACACATTGGAACAAGCAATGTCTGTGATGAAATATCTGTTGGGAGGGGCACGGCATCCTCGTGAGCATAGTTCAGCCATATCACCTGCTGTTAGCTGATGTGGCCATGCCTGATCATGCTCCCACAGTGGCAGTACGTCCATTGCTCCATCAGTAATTGAGGTGTCCACAACCAGACATGGCAGACCATGGGGATGTGGTCGTGGGTGTCCTTGTGAGAGGAGCTCATCCAGCAGACATCAGTTACATTCAGGTAACAGCAGTGCATCTGACCATGCGCATGGATGTGCCAGTGCAACTCCTTTCAAAGCCATTTCTTGTGGTCAGGTATGATAACTATGAATTGCCACCTCTACCATGCATGGCTCACAACTGTCCAACATATCATGATGTCGAGCTAGCACAGATCTTGGCTATTTTCATGCAGGCACTCACACACCAATTTCACATGGAGGAACCATACAGACACACACACAACAGTTACATGGGTCAGCGGTGAAGTATAGGTTCATAGGTTCATAGGATGATACTAGACTATCGGCCTGGAGGCCCTTATAAGCCTAGCCAAGAATTTCACCCATGTTCCCTCAAAGTCAGCACCTGTTTCCCCTGTCCAGCAGGGACACAGGTGGGATCCCAGGGGTAATAGTTTCTGTTTCCCATCCAGTCGTCCAGGTTCCTCTTAAAGAGGGCTATAAAGGTACTCTGCTTGACATGGAGAAAAAGTCTATTCCACAGAAGGGGGAGTCTTTGGGACACAAATCTATCCCGCCAACCATATCTCTCAACCTGGAAACATCAAAAATCTGGACAAAGGCCCATGAAAAATAGGTACAAATCTGTATGCTGATTAACATAACATTTGCATACATAATTACATAACCCCACCCACTCCAGTGGGATTGTGGGATACTAACTTTCAAACACAAACTGAAGAACAAACAACCAAAATATGGCCCCATGGCCCAGACCCTGAAGTAAATAGTAACCATTTTTTTAAATGTGTAGCAATGATGTTCACTGGGAAGGGAAAAGATGATAAACCTTAGGATTTTGTTTTTGGTGACTTTCAGTATGTGGGTTTTGTGGCAAAAGTAGGACATTTAATGGTAGGCAATATTCTAATCTTAGCAAAAGAATATTGTAGTTTGCTAGGACCTCCAAAAGTCAATTTTCCATGGCCTACTGATCAGTGGCATAGAGTTTGTGCCATCCAGGGCTATCTGGGTTTGCCGCCTTTTCCCCTCACAAAATCATGGTCAGATGTGCCCCCCCATACAAAGCCCCCCCATAGCCATTCCAATGTCCCATTACTTGGCTATTTGTCCCATTTACCATAAACACTATAATGTGCATACTGCTTTACTTCTACAATGATTATTTGGATTTCATTTAAAACTTTTATTTTACATTTTATAGCACTAATACTGATAGACATCTGCTAAACAAAGCAATATAGTCTCAGTGAAAACAGACTAAGCAGTTAGCATTAAAGCTTCTCTGCCCTTGAAACTCTCATTTACTGAATCAGCATTGAAATGCACATTAAAAAAATGCATCTGGCTAGTGGTAGATAAAGATTACCTTTGAGTTGTTTTCAAATCATAGGCCCCTTGCGCATGAAACATATGTTTTCTTTGATATACCTTCTTCACTGAATTAAATTATATTCCTTGTAAAATATAGAACACTTCTTAAGGCGAGTTTTAAATTTATTGTTTTTAACATTTTTCCAGTAAGCAATGAAACAAAATGCATGAACTAATAATGACAAAACTGCTCAATTCGGAACATTTCCATCATAAAAGTCTGCACAAACTTATATAAGCCACCAGTATCAGTAAATATGCACAATCTCTGCAGAAGTCAGTCATCTAAGTAATTCCACATTAAAGAGATCTGTAACTAATGAAGAGATTGCTGCTAGCAAACAACTTTATATTTCATTGTTTCATCTACAAATAAAGTGCCTGTTGCCCTTGAGAAATAAATTGCCTGTTACATTAAAAAATGAAAAAGCTACTAATATTGCAATAGGGAATTGATGGCAAACGGATAATAGGTTCATAGTTACTAGGTATCTTGCCAAAGAGGACATTTTCAGGACTGTACCATCCACCCCCTTTAAAAGTACAACACAGTATGATATCAGAAATCCATCTACATACTGTAGACATAGAACCCACAGTTTTCTGCATCAAAAGTAAGCATTCAACCTGTTGTGCTACTAACACAAACAGACCTCACATAAGCGCACTAAATGTCTCCCCCCCTGAGGAACTATGCAGCACAACTTAAGAAATCTGCAAAAAGCCAAAATTTAATGGTGGGGAGCAAAAGCCCAAACCAAGGAAACATTTTAAACATTGCTTGTACAATCTTAGAAAAAGTTGCTACTTTCTAGAATAAAATGTTTTGTGTTACCATGTGTTTCCTGAAAGATAGCCATTTAAGTTTCAATCTATCATCATTATTTAGTGAATTCAGTTCTTACTAATTTGCTAGAAAAACGCAAATTTTAAGAGCGATAGGCCAAAGAGCTGGTGTGGGTAGGGAATATAGGCTCCTGCTCCCTGTACCTAAGGTACAGGATTTGAGCCTGACTAACTCTAACCAGTCAGTATGCTTAACTGGGGCATTTCGCACACACACACACACACACACACACACACACACACACACACACACACACACACACACACACACACACACACACACACACACACACACACACACACACACACACACACATACACACACACAGCAGCAGATACCTTCCATAAACTGAAGTCACCACATCCTTCCATTCCATAAACTAAAATCACCACATCCTTCCATTCCATAAACTGAAATCACCACATCCTTCCATTCCATAAACTGAAATCACCACATAAACAACCAGATAACCTTCCAGCTCAGAGACAAATGAGCAGCAGATAAGAGAGATAATGCATCAAGAACGGACTTAATAGTAGCAGATACCTTCCATAAACTGAAATTGCCACATAAATGATCAGATAACCTTCCAGTTCAGAGCAGTGGGTCTATATTATCATATTGCATGCTCAGAAGAGTGAACGACAGATAATTGACCCCATGTAAGTGAAAGCTTACAACGTCGAAACTTCAGAACAGCGATTATTTTCCAATGGAAAACAATCACAGTTCCAAAACAAACAAAAAAATAATAACAGTAAAACATTACTTAATGTGGGGGGCTTCACCCCCCACACCCTCTAACATGGGGGGCTGTGCCCCACACACACCCCCTACTTAAATATACCAACTCCAAGATCGCACTACAGTGCCGAAAAGGCAAAGTAGTGAAAGCGGCTAAATGCATTCTTTCCCAGGGAAAGAATTTGCTAAACAGCCGCTTCGCTATTTTGACTTTTTGCACTTTACTGTTCAACAAAGACGCATTTGACAACCTGCGTCTGCGACAGCATAATAGGGAACCCAGAGCAGCAGATACCTTCCAGCTCAACCCAACCAAAAGATAATTTAAACGGGCCATCATAACGAACAGACTTAGCAGCACACTCCACTAACTTTTAACTGTTTCCTATGCCCATCTTTTTACAGTCAGCTTTTTCTTGCATTCCGTTGACATTTTAAACAATATTCTGCTATATTCTTTTAGCTTTGCAAATGCACAGCAGAATTATTGTTCACGACTGTGATATTTTGTAAGCTAATCAGTAAAACTTGCAGCAGATACCTTCCAGCTCAACACTTACCCAACCAACAGATAATTTTAAATGGGCCATCTGTGCACAATAACGAACAGACTTAGCAGCAGATAAAAGTAAACTTGCAGTGCAGCCCAGCAGATAAAATAAATGAGCAGATGAAAACTGAAACGGGCCTGAATGAACTTAGCAGCAGATAAACTTGCAGCAGGTCAATTATTGCACACTTGCCCAACAGATAATTTAAAGCTATAAATAAATAAATGGGCCCAACAACATTTAATGCCACAGACAGAAATCGAGCAGATACCTTCCAGGCTCCAGCAGATAAAACTGCATACTTACCCAACCAACAGACAATTTAACGAGCAGATAAAACCTGCAGTGCACACTTGCCTAGCACATAAAATAAAGAAATAAATGAGCAGATAAACTGAAACAGGCCTGAACGCACAACAGCAAATGTACTTATAAAATAAATTAATTGCTCTTTCTTACTTGGAGGCTGGGACATGATGTGGTGGGAAGACTTTGTAAAACTTATGCACATCTGCATGATTTTCCACCATTGCTGTTTATATTCCCTAATGCTCTCTGTCCATCAGGCAGTAGCTGATGTCATCACACACGCTTCTGTAGGCTGGTGATGACATCAGCCATAATTTTAATGTGGTAAACTTAAAACTGGTAATACAAAAAAAAAAAAAGACCAGAAATTCGGAAATTAAGGTGGCCACTCGGAAATTCGTGGCACCCCAATATTTTGCCTTCAAAACCAGTAAATACCATGGAATTCGGTAAGGTTGAGAGTTATGCCGTCAAAAAGTTCTATTAATGTCACAGACTAGGTTAAGGCCTTGCGTGTGGGTTGCGCGAGTGGAGTTTGTCTTACGGATATGCAGCAACTCCATCAAGGCTGGGTCTGAAATGGCCTTGTATGCCAGACACAGGTCAACTCTGAGCAGTATGTATGAGATTGAGTAGAGGGACAGGGCTTTTAGCCTATCTGTATAAGATAGGTGTTTGAGACTCTCCAACTGCTGCATGTGCTTGGCAAGGTACATGCCGAAGGGGGCACAGTACTCGATAATGGGTCTGATAAGGGAGGAGTACAGGGATGTTATGACCTCCTTGTTCCTGGATGAAATACCGTTATTTATGAGGTGGGCCATGTAGAAAGCATTCCGTACAATGGAGTCAACGTTGTGGTCAAAAGTCAGGTTGCTATCAACCTGGGTGCCCAAGTCCCTCACGACTGACCACATGCTTAGTACATTGTTATTAATGGGATAACTAGTGGAGATGACATTTTCCCCAAAGCAGATAATAATGCATTTCCTGGCATTCAGTTTGAGGCCATGCTTCTGGCACCAGTCATTAGTTTGGTTAAGGCCCTCTTGGAGGATGTTCACATCACTAGGGGAATTTAAGGCAGCGCCCAGCTTGCAGTCATCTGTAATCTTGGTCAGCCACAGACCACTGGTTTTGGCTTGCACCTCAGAAACGTATATCCCAAACAGCAGAGGCCCCAAGACCAAACCTAGGGGTACACCACTTGTTATGGGTCTACTACTAGAAGTGGCTTTCCCTGCTTTGACTGAGTGGGTTCTATCAGTGAGCCAGTTAGCTACCCATCTGGTAACATATGGGTTGATGCCTAGCTGGGAGAGTTTATCTATTATGCCCAAGTGGGGAATAGTGTCAAAGGCTTTAGCTTTAGGTCAAGATAGATGGTGTGCACCATCTTCCCCTCTTCCATGGCTTTAATGACTGTTTCAAAAAAGTCAACCAAGTTTAACAATTTGTCTCACTGGCCATTTATTACTTTATCCAACTCTCTGTCTGCTTCTCTTTCTTACTCACACACACACTCACCAACCTTTTGCCCCCCCCCCCAACACACACACACACACACACACACACACACAACACCCTGTGAAAGTGATGATAACTGTGCTATATCCTTGTTTTCCATATTGTGGATTTAGGGATACATAACATTTGTGTCTGATGCTCAGGGTGCATATCTGTTTTAGTGCATAGTATATCTGTGTGTGTGATGTTTTGCTAATTGTACCTTTGGCATATTTTGGACTTAGAAAGTTAGACAGTTGCTGGACTCAAACATTACTTGCATTAATGTTGTTAATGATCTTGTGAGGGTTGTGAAGTCTGAACCTGAAATGTGTCTCATTACTTTCTAACGTCTCTCTTAAAGGATTGTCCTGTATAAAAGCATGATGCTAAACTGAGTACATGCTGTGACCTTCAGCACTTTTGAGAGGTTTGACTGTGTGAATCTTTGATGCCTGAGGCCTACTACTTGATAAAGGATGCATGTAGTCACATAATCTCTGCTGTCACATGTTAAAGTCATTTCTGTACAAATCACCCACCTTTTACTTGCTTACATTGCCAAGTAGCAACATGCATCGATATGCCATTCATTTGTATTATTACACATTACACTCCATGGTCAACACCTACCTTGTAAATCCAGCAGTTGTAATAGTTTTAGTTCAGGAGGACTGACTCTGTCTGATGCTAGCAGTACACAGCCATTACATGGGTAGGTAAAGGTTGTGAGTGTTGCTTGGCATCAATTTTACTATATATATATATATATATATATATATATATATATATATATATATATGTGTGTGTGTGTGTGTGTGTGTGTGTGTGTGTGTGTGTGTGTGTTTAGGATGAAGGGTTTAGCACCTTAGGTGGTGAGTGAGTGTACTATGCATTCTCTCTTGCCTAATGCGATGGCATATTAAGCAAGCCTATATCTGCCTAGAGCCACAGCACCTTCTGGTTCTTTGTCTGACTCTTCACTTGTGTGTGGCTGTGGTGACCTTGCCATTGGTGGTGGGATATGTGCCCCTTTCCCTTGTTGATCCTGTTGAAACTTCTTTCTCAGGATGATGTTGTGTAGCATAGCACATACAGTGAATATTTCAGTACATGTATGTGGATTGTATTGCAGGCTCCCGAAGATGTAAGTAGACACTGGAACTGCGACTTCAGCAGCACAAACACATACTCTGTGACATTTCTGGTTTAAGCGTGTGCCTCATTATGGCATTCTTCAGTGGGTGTGTGTGCATTTCTGATGGGTGTCATCAACCATGGTTCCAGTGCATAACCTGCATGCACCAATAAATGACATTGTGGGATACCCCCCTCCCCAGTTAACATCTAATACAGATGGAAGGTGTGCCAGATATTTGAGTCATGGTAACTGCCTGGGTTGGCAGCACACATGTTCAAGATGATTCCATTAGCATTACACATGGCTTGGAAGTTAATAGAGCTGAAGCCCTTTCTATTTATGAAGAGCCTTCCCTGTTCCCTGGGTGGTGCCTCTATAGGTGTACAATCTCTGGCACCCAGTACTTCAGTGTAGTATGCTACAGGGTAGAACTCCTGCATATTTGTGGCCCTGTCCTCAGGAGTATGGGGAAACTATATGTGGTCACAAGCATGTTGGAGCCTAGCATTCAGGAATTGATGGAGGGCCCTGGATGCTGATGCCTGTGACACTCCCAGCATATTCTCTGTTGGCCTCTGAAAGGTTCCTGTAGCTAAAATTCTAAGTGCTACACATACTTTGTCTTCACTGGTATGGGTTCCCTTCAGTATGCCCTGGTTCTGAGTTGAGGGCTTCAGAGATTGCAGAGTTCCTGTAGTGTTTCTGTATGTACCCTGTAGTGCTCTACAATTTTCATGCCATGCAGACTGTGATAAGTTAAATGGGGACTGAAAACTCTTCTCCTTCTTGGCCTTGGTGAATTAGCAGCAGCAGCAGCATAGACTTCAGCCTGTTGCACATACAGATGAATTAAAGCAATAGCAGGCCCTAACATTCTTCCTGTGGCTGTATTCCAATAATTTTTGGAATGCACAGGGAAAACCAGCACTGAGTCTACACAGTTGCTTTATAGCTTGTTAAATAGTTCATCCATCTTGGATTGGTTGATTAGCATACAATTCAGCTGCTTATACTACAATTAGCATGTCATGGTGTTTACCTTACTTGTGTGGTTCTACACACTATGCTGAGCTGCTTATTGAATCCAAAACAGTGGGCTATCCTGTGTGCATAGTGGCACAATGCAACACACTCACGGTGTAAATAGACTGTGTAGGGCTTATTGAACCTGGGATTCAATAAACTCTGTGTAGGCTTAGAGCGAAACCTACATGGAGTTTACATATTTGCTATGTGAGCAGCAGTGTTAATTACATATGCTTGCCACACACCACATTTAAACACATTGACATGATACAGTACGGATTGCACAGTTATTATATATTATGTGACTGTCACACACACTAGCATATCAATGGAGATGATTCTTTGTGATATAAGCATCCTGACATGAACACTGGAGAGGACATTTATCATGGATGGTATATACAATAGGAGTTAGGTGCATATTGTGAAGCTGTGCAAACTGCGTTGCCTGAATATGAATGTGATGTCAGCATATTCCTCAACCAAATGAGACACAGAGTAACAGGCCCAGAGACAACAGCAGACAGAAGCATGCACAATTATGAACAATATCAGAATAATACCACCATCAATCCCATGTCTTTCTCATAACATGTTTGACTGTGAGTAATCATAGATGGTTCTCCAAAAACACACTTGTACAACTATTATGATTTGTGAGCAATTTCTGAGGGGAATCAAGCACAGCTTCCTCAAAATTTAACATCTGCCAGAGGTGTTAGCAGTGACACTGTTATACCTGTATTTGAAATTATGAGGAATCCTGGCTAGTTGACAAGTGTGCAAGCCATAGATACCACAATCCACACTTTCATGAATGTAACCCATGCCATCAGTGTTGTCGGTCAGCTATGTATTTACTGTGTGCATCACAGGTACAAGTAACACACATGTATCTTGCATAACACCTTGAAAAGGTTTCTGCACCAGCATACCCTAATGTTTATGCACCAAAAAGAATACTTTGATATGGCAGATACAATGTGTGGGGGCTCACTGTAGCAAAAGTGGTGCACTTGAGTAACTCATCCCCTGATGATGTGTTGGGAGATATATATGCAAAAGGGTGCATTGTACTCAATTATTGATGTGATGAGGGTTGAGAACAATGGAACTATTATGCCGTTTGATGTGGATGTCCCACACATAGTTAGAAGTTGTGCTACATAGAAGGGAGAGCTCACCACTGTGGACAAATGCTGGTGGATGTTCTGCATACCATCTACCTGAGTACAGAAGTCACATACCACTTGGTCTGCTCATAGGGGTGTACTGTCTGTATTGTAATTATCTGGTGTATTTGCTTTCATAATGGAAGTAATCCCCCATGATTTTTCTTCATCTACTATGCCCCCATGACTGTGGCAGCAACCCTTTATGTGTGTTGATACTGTATGCATTATACCAACACCACACTTGGATTCAATGATTGTTCACAATTTGCAGTTCTCCACAAAGATGGTTGAAGAAAGGATGTATAAGTCAATTTTAATGTCTGAGACATAATTAATGGACAGGAAAGGGCTTAGCACAGAGCACTGAGTTACGAACCTTGTCACTGGACTCTAGATAGAGGTGACCTCACAGACTGCAACATATGTATTTGTCATGTATGTGATCCAGTTGTCTATCCACTTGGTGACATAAGTATTTATGGCCACTTGAGACAGTTTCTCTGTAATACTTGACTGTGGATTTGTGTCAAATACCTTGGCTAGGCCAAGTTACACAGGACAATAGTGTTGCCATCATGAATGCCCTTGGTAACCTTCTTGAAGACAGCAAACAGATGTAAGAGACATGATATAGCCTTAACAAATCAAGCCTGGGTTTGGTACACAATCAGAATATTACTTGTGTCCATTTACAGAAGGTCCATGATGACTCCTTGGCCTACCTCACAGATGAGGATTGTCAGGATGAGGCTATAACTCTATGCATCAGATGATGCCCCCCCCCCCCAGTCAGAAGGATGCATGTTGCTGTAGACCTTTCTATGGGAACATAGGCTGTCTGGAAGCTGTTTGAAGTATGGATCAAACTGTTGTCTGGTAGATCAGGTCTTAAGTCACACTATAGGCAACCTGTGATGTTGCCAGGGCCTACTGATTCTGTGTTATTAGCCGTAAAGTACACGCAGATGAATGGCCCTTCTGAGAATAAAAACTGAGTAATGTTTGTATGTGTACTTTGGCTGATGGCCAGTGGTGATGGGGGGGGGGGGTGATGTGTGAGGCAAACTGCCAGCTAGATGATTGTCTATTACCTCAGGTTGGATATGTCTGTTGGCATCCACACACAGATCTGCGCTTAGTTGTGTATTCCACTTAACATTTCATATGCATTGAAATAAATGATTTGAGAAAAGACCTCCAATTATAATCTTGGTCATTCATCACATTCCACACACTGTTGCTATGCACATAATTGTACAACTGTACCAATGTCACATATTTAAATCACTTGCACAACATATGCCTATATGTGTTTCATGGACAAGCTGTGTTTCAGTGGCCTGATGTCATATCAGGACACATTACAGATCAGTTGTTTGTGGCTCATGCAAAACATTTCCTGATACAAATGCTAATAATCACACAGTGGTGCTGCTGACCACCTCGATAATCCTTGACTATAGCAACACAACTGCACATACAATGGCAATTGCATCAAAGTGTGTAATACACTGGTTATGTATATCACAGCATAACAACATGCATAGGAGACAAAAATTGTGTGACCATGTAATCAATATGAATTTATATTGATGTCTGTCACAGAACATTTAATGATGATATGTAGACACATCCACACCTGTGCCATACTGCAAGTCTCACTGTGATGGTGGAATGTGAACTGTGTAGAAGGTTGATCTGCTCCACTACAACAACACATGTACTAATACACTAAAAATATACATAAAAGTGTATCATACCATGTTAACAGTTCTCAGGAGGCATATTACTACAGCTGTTATATAAGGAGCTTGTACTGCAATGGCCGCAATAGCCATCAATATATTCGCTGACATCACAGATTGTAAGACCCTTTAGCAGCCAATACTGTACATCAAAACCTCAATATAGCACATGTCAGTGACAGCAACATTGACATATCAACTGTTCATAGAGCCACTGGACATTATTATGCTAATGGCCAACATCACATGACATCCTAGCTATTATTGTACTATGAAAAAAATCCCTATATCTTTATGATGGACGATAGTAAGACTATTGTGCATATGTGTGTATTTGCTGGATTGCACTACATCCTATCACTGTCCATATAGGACATGTGCACCACACCGTGACAGATTTAGTAATCACATATGCAGTGGTCTGGAGATGGCTTGCAGAGGGTCATGTAAGGACTCTGCTTCATGACATGTGTATGCATGTTTGATGTGAGGACATCCTCCACTCTTCTGCATGAAGGATGTCATGTGACCAGAGGAAAAAGAGGATGGTGGGTGCATGGTGCAATGTGAAAGGCTCCCTGAGTGGTAGTGAAATGAAGAGTGATTCCAAAGATCATACGATGACCATAATGCATCACCAAACACAGACATGTAGGTGCGCATGCACACACACACACACACACACACACACACACACACACACACACACACACACTGCAGTAGACTGGGCCTGATTTGAACCTTACACCTGTGTATATATAGAAGATGATGCACATGTTATGTCACAGCAACACCACATATGTCTGAGTGTAACACTGTGCCATTGCATTTTATGGAGTGTGATAGCATCATTGTATGCTGAGGAGAACATGCTGGGTGGAGTGTAGGACATGAATGTGGTGTCACATCCTTGTGTAAAATTGTCTCAAAAGTGACAGGTGTATGTATAGACACACAAATTGTCTGCTGTCATATTAGAACACCTATATGTGTAGGTAAAGTAGCTTCCAAATATAGTAGTTAATGTTACTGACACAGTGCAGGTTTTTCTTGAATACTGTCAGAGTGCATGTTATACAGAATGACATCATCATTGTTTGCTACAATGAGATGTTCAGAGTATGTTTTGACATATCTGTGCACTGACATATTGTTCTAAAATTGTCACCATAGTGATTGACTGCAGTAAGAATAGAACCCCTACTTAAGTATTTAGGAAGCACAACATTTAATACAAGCAATGCAGCACAAGTCTTTTTTTTACGTTGTCAATAATACTTTATAAGTGATGACATCAGCAGTGTTGGATGAGAAGAGAATGGTAATAGTAGTATCCCAGATGTAGGTTTAAAATGGTTTCTTGAATGTTAACCAACTGAACAAGCACATTCCACGTTACTGCAATGAGAACAGAACCCCTACCTAAGTACATCAACTGCAAAACTCAATATTTTATGCAAGCACCACAGCACAAGTCTAAGTTGAAGAGTGTCAGACAGCACTTTATAAGTGATGACATCAGCGGTGTCTGGTGAGAAAAGTATGGTAATAGCAGTGTCCCACATGCAGGTGTAAAATGGTCTCTTGAATGTCAATTAATGAACAAATGCACACCAATTGACTGCAGTGAGATTAGAATCCCTACATAAGTACACCGGCTAAAGGACTAAGTATTTAATGCAAGCATCACAGCACAAGTCTGACTTTTACAATGCTGCAGGACAATTTATATTGGATGCCATCATTACTGGATGCTAGCCCAACACCCAACCTTCCTCAGAAGGCACAAACATGCATGCAGTCACACCTAGAGTCAATTTAGAATGTCCAATCCATCTGCAGCATGTCTTGAGAATGTGGGTGGAAACTGGAGCACCTGAGGGTGCCCACAGTAATACAGGGAGGACATGAAGACTCCACACGGAAGACATTCCAGCTGGGGATCGAACAATAGAATATCTTGCTGTGTGGCAGCAACACTAACATCTGCACCACTGTGCCACCAGCAGCTAACACATAACTGCAGTGTAAATATGTGTTCAGGCATTAAAAAGTGCCTTCCTTCTGGTTGTGTTTTTAGATGGACTTTAATGGGATGAAGAGTAACTATGCAGTAAACATAAGTAATACATACTAATGTGAACTTTCCATAGTGCACCACCAAGCAGCTGGTTTGCGCAATTGATCGCAAAGTACGCATAAGAAATACACATTTATACTGCTTATCCTATTAGTTAAACAATGAGCAAATGTGAGCCTCTGCTTCACTGATAAAATTATGAGAGTTCTATTGGTTTGTTTACCTCTGAACATGCACATTAAGTGGAGAGGCATGGCAGTCAGCACTTTGGATAGTACTGAGCATAAAAAACACAACTACAGCTTAGCTGACTCTGTGGTAGCAGGTGTAAGTGCATTGAGATATATCTTTTGATCCCAGATAGCACAGGGTTCAAATCCAGGTATATCTAATACTTTTAAATATGTATTTATAACACAATGAAATAATTTTTAAAGCTAGTTCATCTGTGTGTTTCCATAGGGCAGCAGGTTTAAGGAACATTGTGCTGAGGTAACTGCACCACTGAAGAGCTGTTCATCATTGCTCAGAATTGGTGGGTTCCGCCAAACTCTACACAAACACAGAGGACAAAAAGTGAAGGGCTTCACTCGGTTTTCACTTATTGTGTGCGGTATGTGATTTTATTTTTTTCATCAGATTAAAGGTGTTAAAATAGGGTAGCTATGAAAGTGGTGAAATGGTGGACAAACGGGGGGAAGGAAAAAAGTGAAAGCAATAGAGGAATGTGCAGAAGGAAGGTAGGAAAGAGTCATAGCTATCCACTTCAACAGAGTAAAATGAAAATATGTATAGAATATTAGCTGAATCTGGAATGTCACCTCAATAAAGAGGGGTTACAACAATGCAATCATGTTGTATAGCCAACTGGACTGAATGAAGAGTGTTGAGAAGACACCTGGGTGAAGTGAAGAGCTATGTATGGGACGATATTTCTTTTGTGGGACAGGTATCCATTTTTTTTTATTTTTTACTTCAGTAAGAGAAGAATGCTGGGTAAGGGACACAGGTATTCCTGGGTCAGGTAAGTAGGCTAGGTGAGGAGGTGGATGCAGACAAACAGGACAAACAAGACAAGACACAAGGATGGTGAGGAACACAACAGGTTGGGGGACACCATGACTGGGGATAAGGAGGGGACATTGGAAGCCAATCCCTGTCAAACATGGGGAAAGTGAGAATCTAGTCCTTACCTGCAGAACTGGCATCACTGTTTCCTTACTCCTGTGGCTGTTGGAGTGCTTGACATCTTCATTTGTATACTATAATAGACAGCATCCTCTCTGTCAGGCATAGCAGTGCACTAGTAGTGCTGTGAATAGCCCTATGCACCAAGCCTGGCATCTTCTGCTATGTGACAAAATTCCCACCTCTGCAACTATTCCTGCAGGGTACCACTGCACCAGCTACCAGAGTAATGCTACCTGATATGGAAGGCCCATGTAGTGCAGGGGCAACAGATGCAGTACTGTCACGTTTGGTCCCAGACGTGCTGGCCATCAATGCAGGTGCCAGTGTACTGGGGCAGGCTGAGCACCAGTGGTTGGCCTACCTCCCTGTTCTGTAAAGCATTTTGTGGTTGTCAGAAACTGATGACATCAAAATGTTATAACCAAACATATAAAAATGAAAAAAGAGATAAGGGTTGGGGTGGGAGAAAAAAAGAGAAATACTTAGTACCATCATATGTGACATACAATGAATTATTGCAATATAAATAATTTATTTCTTTTTTTACATTTAAGTATACTTCTTAACAACTACAAACTATAACTGATGATTCTTCAAAGTAATCCTTACTATGTGCATATACTACATATATGCTTGGTCAAATAATACAGACTAAGTTAACAACAGGGCATTTATGCCACTTCTGTAAAAATTATTATGTAACATTTTTAAATGATTTGACTATATATTTGTTACTTTTGGTATTTGAACCCACAACATTTGCTTACAGTATTAGAACTGACTTCTACAGTTGGCTTTTGCTACAGAGTGAAGCATGCATACTTGATTTAACAGTTAGGATATACATGCTTAATGTGCTACTACCGTATAGAACAGCAATACTTTAGATAAAATAATAGTTATGTTGTGCTGCATACATACCCCTTGCTTCCCTTAGTCTTTCCAAATGCTCAGCATGGGCTTCTCTATTCACCATTATCTCCTGGTTGGCTGTGGAATAAAAAGAAGAGAACAAGAGAAGAGCATTATGCATACCAGTCTTGCCTATATACAGCTGTCTGTCTGGTTTAAATTTTCTTTATCTGTATACTTACACAACTCCCACTGGTTGAGTGTTCCTGCTTATGCCTTTTGAGGTCATTAAAATAGTGCATGTACTGTTCTACAGTGTGTGAAATGGTAGTTGCACTGGAGACAGTGTTGGCCAGACTATTCTATACCTCAGACTTCTACTGGGAGCCAGTATAGTCTTCCTGCAAGAGCCTTCAGCTGTGGCACTTTACAAGGATTTCAGTAAAAATTCTGGACTTCTCGATACCCTACATTTCAGCCCTAAATTGTACATGTTCTCTTCTACCTCCAGACTTGAGAAAACAGCAATAACTGACAGTGCTTTCCTGCTAATTCATGTTATCATGTTTACTACTTTGCACAAATCTGAACAACCATGTAAACCAAGTTTGCTTGATGTCAAAAGGAGAGCAACAGTGTCAACAGAGATTAAAGCAGTTTATTAACTAAGAATGGCAATGTGACAGTTGGCATTATTTTATGGTTTGGATGCTGCTGTACCTGTTAGTTTATTTAACATTGCAGACATGTATTGGGGATAAAAGTTATATGACTTGATACAGTTTCTGTGTGGCTTTACACACTGATAAAATTAATGTGTACAATGTGAAATCCAAACATATGCATTAGAGAAAAACATATTTTTCCACAGAGGTGATTTTTCATCCTTGCCACAGATGAAGTGCTTGTTGAACATGCTCATTAATTATATATAAATATGCATGACAAAGTGAGGGGTTAACCATGTATGTGTGTGACCTGTGTATGAGTATCACTGATGTCTGAAGGCTAACCAAGGACAGAGAAGGCAATTATAATTACAAAAACATAATATTCAGTACACCCTCTATCACATAAATGATGCATATGAGCTCCGCTGCTATACATACTTATTGTTATTTATAATTATGTTTATTCATTTTTTTTTTGTTTCTTAAAATTGAGTGGACAAGCATTAATAAAATTAGGAGAGTGCTAGATTAGAACTCAGGCTCGTCTATACTGGAGCCCTACATTTGTGCCTGCTGCCACAGGAACAGATAAGGAACAGATGTATATTTTCATATGCATTATTAAATATGTATGCTGACCACCTCACTATGCTGCTTAGCGTGTTTGCCAAAAAGATGCAATGTATCCATCTTGAAATTGTCTACTGTCTGCTTCCTGTCTGCAGGTGTTCTGTCTGTTTCATGTGTGTGCCATTTGGCTGCATTTGTGGGAAGTTAAGAGATGAACTATTGTGATGGGCAAACCCCACTTTGTTTTATCCTTGTGAGCAGTGTTTATTAGGTTTCATCCTTATTAGGTTTCATCCTTAAAAGACAAATGTGAGACTTGAACTGTGATCTACAGATATTATATGCTGTGTGGTTCATCATGTTTAGTAAGTGTGCTACACACACCCAGTGATTCACAGGTGTAATTTATGTAGTCTTTATCATAGAAGTACATTACATGAAACTTATTTATTCGTTTCACCATGTTTGTATCAAGCCACGTGCCACTCAAATAGTAATATTAAAAATAAATAAATTCATAAATAAAAAACATAACACTACAAAAGAAATGTTAGTACACATGAAAGATTTTTACAGAAATCTGGATTTTAACTGTCATACCAATGCCAATGAACATATAAAACACAGTAAGGGTGTCTTAACCCTCTTTGCTAACAGGAACAGCTTTGCAGTAGGAATGCAAATCATTGTACGTACAAATAAATCCCATTTCATGCACAGCATTAACAAGACATATGACACTTGTACACTCAAGTTGTTTTTACATGCGGTAATTACATATTTATTGCAATGACTGATCACACAACCATTTATGAGTGTTGTTTGCAGCAATGCAGCTCTGTCTTCTCTTTGAATGGTGTTAATTATTCTGTAATCTAAACCATAATCTGAGGCATGTAGTCTGTGAGGCATTTTGTATCACTGTCATTAAAATGTATGAGAATATTAAATGGCAATAATATACAGTTTTCAACAAAGGCAGATGAGTTTTAGATATCAGTGAACAGAAACTGAGAAATGTGTGCTACTTACTTACATTTAAAATCTTAATACAATTACTTCTACATTTTGTAAGTGTAACCTGGGTGACACACCCACTGTAGGAAAGGGAGTCTGAATTACTGTTGTGTTCTCCTTCTCCCTACCAGTAATCATTCACAGTTGCAATCCATTAGCAACTAATACTGAGAGAGTGCCTGCACTATGTTTACATGTGCACATGGAACAAAGATTTTGGGACTCAGCATTTATAATAAGCTTGTACCTCATTGCATCTTCACCATGCTCATAGGCCTGAATCTATGCTACATAAAGGTAACCGTGTAGCTAGAGAACGTGAAGGTGAGGAGAGTTGTGTATGTGAATAACAAAGAATAAGATCACTATTACTTTGGATTTATCTGCATAGAATACTACTGTTCTTGATAAGGTATCATTGCATTTTTTCAATTTTATACTAGATTTGCTCAAGTTACTAGGAAAAATATTTATATATGTGTGTATATATATATATATATATATATATATATATATATATATATATATGTGTGTGTGTGTGTGTGTGTGTGTGTGTGTGTGTGTGTGTGTGTGTGTGTGTGTGTGTGTGTATATATATATATATATATAGATATATATATATATATATATATATATATATATATATATATATATATATATATATATATATATATATATATATATATATATATATATATATATATATATATATATATATATATATAAAGAGAGAGAGAGACATGTATAGATATATAAATATGTGTGTGTGTGTGTGTGTGTGTGTATGTGTGTGTGTGTGTGTATATATATATATATATATATATATATATATATATACATATATGGGTCCCTATCGGATTACCAAAGTTTCAAAACTTTGAACATCATATGCCTGAGAAATATGATCAAAGTTTTGAAAGTTCAAAACTAAAATGAAAAAATAAAAACAAAATTGTTTATGTTCTTGCAGGGGCCAAGCCCCCCTGCAATGCCACACCCCCTGCTTATTAAATATACCAAATCTGAGACTGCACTACAGTGAAGAAAACAGTAAATTTCCCATTCCGTCTGTATGGCGATCTCCATTCAAAACGTTTGAAGTTTCAAAACTTCAATCATATGGTCTCAGCCATAGCCATATGATGTTCAGAGTTTTGAAATTTTGATAATTCGATATATATAAACAAATGCAACTTTTATCAGTATACACTTTTTAGAAGTTTACTAATGGCATAGGCTATTTTGTCAAGGCATTTTACTTTGTCAGATAAAGATACACAGCCTTATTAACTTTCATCACAGGTGTTACAGTTACAACTGTTTGTCTTACACTCTCCTATGTTATTTCAGTGAAATGTAAATGTTCTGTATTGTCAATGACACATGGTTGCCAGCCTTCTATGATGGCCATAGACATCTCTAGGGGAGAGCTGGGCACAGGAAGAGGTGACTGGCAATTGCATATCAATGACTTTTCTGTGGTAAATGTGTACACATTTTGTGACAGTTTGTTTGAAAGCACTTATATTAATTGACTGATGAGTTGTTCCTTGTTTGGTACAAACTGTCATTTGCCTATTGTTTTATGGGTGTGGAGCCAAGTTTCGTTTGTGCATTGCCACTACCTAAAAATTATTTTTACAGATGTTTGCTAT
Source organism: Protopterus annectens (assembly GCF_019279795.1). NCBI lineage: Eukaryota > Metazoa > Chordata > Ceratodontiformes > Protopteridae > Protopterus > Protopterus annectens. The sequence goes on from NC_056735.1 coordinate 1,152,425,237, forward strand.
TGTTAGTCCTTGTTTTGAATCAAACCTTCGTTTGTGTGTGACTGTGATCAGTTACAACCACATAACCTTTTTTATATTTTAATAACTGAAGTTTTGTTTTTCCTCCAGTGGGTAATCTAGAAAAAATGTATAATATGTGTTATATCTAAGCATGATTTTTATTTATGTAATATTTATGTGTAGTGTCCTTCTTTTGTGTTTTATATCACCTAGGACTACTACAGCCCCCAAGTGTCCCAATCTCCACAACCCCCCCACTTCAGTGGTTCTGTGAATGATGTCATTGTCCAAGCCTTTCAATGACATGATGCCTTTCTGCTTGAGCGAGGACATGAGGATATGTCTGGCAGAATGCAGATTTGGAACCAGATAGTGAATGATGTCAGTGCTATTGTGTGGTGCAGCAGGATATATGATCAGGTACGTCATAGGGCCACTGATATGATTTCATTACCCCGGAGGAGAGCAGCTCCAGTGGCCCATGGACAGCTGGCTACTGGGTGACCCTGCTACAGAACCACCACTGACACCAAATGAAGAGTTCATGTCCTCTTTCAGGGATTCATAGAGCTCAAAGGAAAGTGTATAATAGCATGTGATTGATGATGGTGCTGCTGTTTCAGGGAGGACAAGTATGCCACAGAAGGAGCTGCCAGGTAAGATTACATGTCAAATTTGAATGAGTTCTTGTATAGTAAAGTATTGAAAGAAATAGTTGAGTTGGTTTCATAATTTTTTTTTTAGTGGGGGTCCTGTTTATAGATTGATACAGTTAACACATTCTGATTCATTATACATGAGCTTGGGTAGACGTGTCAGCCAAGTGTCAGTTAAAAGTATTGTTAATGGACATATAAAGGCAACAAATTGTTCCCCCTATGACATTGTTGTTGTGATGGCGGTGTCCTTACATTTTGCTTTAACTTCTTCCAGGACCAACCTGCCTAGCAAGTGTGGAGTCATCTGCATATAGTAAGCCAAACATTTGTATTTCAGTACTGATGAGAATTTGACAGAAATATGCATTTATCCATATGTATCAGCTAGCTGTCAGGAATTTGTGTTTATTGCTGTACCATCTGTGATAATGGCATCAGTGTTAGTTTGTTAGAATATATTAAATTGTAATAGTGCAGGTATTAATTTATTTCCTGTGTTTGTTGCTTATTATCACAAGTGATTCTGACAGTGGAAGTATAGAAGGACTCAACACCTAATGTCAGAGTATCAGCAGACTCTGATGATGATGTTGGCCAAACAGAGGCACAGTCAGAGGGTGCAGGGCTTGAATCTAGCACTGAGCCTGACATTCAGCCATCCCCTGTAATTCCATCACACACGACCAGTAGGCCTACCCCACCCATTATAGTGACCCCTCAAATATTGGACAGGAGGGGGGGGTGAAACATTCAGTCAGTGAATTGTGGTTACTGTGGTTTCAGTGTCTGTTGACTCTGGCTGTAGCTAAAGTATGGGCAAGGTGCCATGCAAGAGGTTTCTTAAGGGTGCTCAGAGGACGTCTGCTGTCCATCCTCCAACTAATCCAGGTGTGTCTTCCTGTGCCACTTAACTTATGTTTAGTGCTGTCATGGAGGTACAAGTACATTCCCATAGGTCCTCCAGAGAAATGCTTAGGGTTGTAGATGTGGCACAGGCTGACATGCATTGACATGCATAACTGTCTCCACTGTGTTGCTGATTCAATGGATCAGATGAATGACACATTGGAACAGGCAGTGTGATGGAACATCTGCTGGGAAGGGGACAGCATCCTCAATGAAGATTAGCCACATCATCTGCTGTTAGCCAACATGGCCATGGTTGATCATGGTCCCATAGTGGCACTTCTTCCACTGCTCCATCAGTGGATGAGATGTCCACACCCAGACATGGCAGGTCATGTGGACATGGTCCTGGGTGTCCTCGTGAGGGCAGCTCACCCAGCAGACATCAGTCAAATTCAGGTACCAGCAGTGCATCTGACCGTGGGTATGGATGTGGCAAAACAACATCAGGCAGAGCCAGTTCTTACAATCAGGTATGACAACTATGAACTGCCACCTCTACTATGTAAGGCTCACACTTGTCCAACTTACCAAGACATAGAGCTGGCACAGAGTTTGGCTGTGTTCATGCAAACACTCATATCAATTTCACCTGGATGACCCATACTGATACACACAACAGTTACATAGTTCAGCTGTGAAGCTTAAAGCTCATTTTGTCTCACTAGCCATTTGTTATTTTATCTAAATGTCTGCCTGCTTCTGTTTCTTACTCACACACACTCACCGACCTTTTGTATCAGCCTAGACTTCCTGCAACCACCTCCCGCCCCACAATACCCTGTGCAAGTGATGATAACTGTGCCATATCCTTGCTTTCTATATTTTGGATTCAGGGATACATAACATTTGTGTCTGAAGTTCAGGGTGCATAGCTGACTTAGTCCTTAGTATATCTGTGTTTGTGTTGTTGTTTCGTTAATTGTACCTCTGACGTATTTTGGTCTTAGAAAGTTAGATAGTTGATAGAATCAAATATTTTTTGCATCAGTATTGTAAATGATCTTGTGAGGGTTGTAAAGTCTGAAACTGAAATGTGTCTCATTGCTTTCTAACTTCTGTCTTTAATTATTTTCCAGTACAAAAGTACGGTGCTAAACTGAGAATATTCAGTGAACATCAGTACTTTTGAGAGGTATGACTGTGTGAATCTTTGATGCCTGAGGCCTACTACTTGATAGCGGACACACATAAGTCACATAAGTCTCTGCTGTTACATGTTAAAGTCATTTCTGTACAAATCACCCACTTTAACTCCATCTTCTTTAACACACTCAACTCCCTTGCCCCTCCACGTACTGCTAGAGTCAAATCTCACAGCTCCCCCTGGCTTACCAACTTAACTCGGTCTCTTATTCAAAAAAGAGACTTTGCCTGAAAACTTTGGTTCAAGACAAAATCTCCCTCATATTTCTAAAGATAAAGGGAACTCCAAAATCTCACCAAAAAACACATTAATAATGATAAAAGGAATTTCTGCCACTAACTCTAGACTATACAATCCAGAAACCCCAAAAAGTTTTGGAACACTATCAACCAAATACTCTACCCAGGAAACACCTCAACCCCCCAACCCCTGCCACAACAACACACCCCTCAAAACTGCATCTATCTTCAATTCATACTTCACTGACACCATCAGCAAACTTATGCAAACCCACCCTATCGCTCACCACCCACAACTTCCCACTTGGAAAACTCCCCCTTCTCTCTAACACCAGTTCCCACAAGCTACATTAAAACCTCCTCCTTAAACTCAAACCCTGCTCCCCATCAGCTGACAACCTGCCATCTCTATTCCTAAAAGCTGCTGCTACATCAGTAGCATACCCTGTCTCCATCCTCATTAACTGCTCTATCACAGAATCAACTGTTCCTAGTCTATGGAAAAAATTCTATACAATACCCATACACAAAGGTGGAAATTCCACTGAACTTTCAAACTTTTGACCAACTGCCATACTATCTCCTCTCTCCAAAATGCTCAAACAATGTGTTCACAAACAAATATTGGCCCATCTCATTCAAGGTAACCTGATCACCCCTACCCAGCATGGCGTTCGCCCACACCACAGCACCTCTACTGCTCTCATTTCCTTTACCAACACCATTTCCCTAGCCAGAGATAAGAATAAACTCATGTCCTGCCTCGTCTTACATCTGTCCAAAACATTTGACACTGTCCCCCACCCTATCCTCCTCTCAAAACTATCCCAACTCAATCTTTCTACAACAATTATATCCTGGTTTAACAGTTTCTGATCAGCAGCAATCTGTCAAATGGCTTTCTGCCGTCTCCGCCTTTCTCCCCATCAAAGCAGGTGTCCCACAAGGCTCCATTCTTGGACCCCTCCTTTTTGATATCTTCACTAATGAACCACACAAATCTTCTCCCCAGTCATCCCTCATACAGTACGCTGATGACTCTGTTATATCCATAGCTGACAACTCAACTGAACTGCTCACTGTCACACAAACATCATTCAGCCTCACAGAAACTTAGCTTACTAATAACCAATACTTAAATCCAAACAAAAAACTCCTACTCTTCCTCCCAAAACCCATCTACCACCTTAAATCCCCATTTAGCATCTCTTCACTTAACAGCACCATAAACACTCCTGAAACCCATACAAAGCTCCTTGGAGTAATCTAAGATGACCAACTGATATTTGTCCTTCACATTCATCACTGTATTAAGAAAACCCAACAAAAGCTTGGCCTGCTATACAGAAACAAAAGATTCCTCACCCCTGACTCCAGAATCACACTAGCCAATGCTCACCTTCTTCCCAACCTTTTCTACAGCTCACAAATCTTTACTAACCTCCAGTCTGCTCTACTCTCCAAACTCGAAACTACCTATAACAAAGGTGCTAGATTTGCTACTAACTTGACATCCAGATCTCACTACTGTCATGCCCTTAGGTCACTCAACTGGCTTGAGTTTCCAAACCAACTTAAATTTACCCAACTGCTCATCACCACTCCATCATCAATAAGTCCTCATCCTGTCCAAGCATCACCTCACTAGTCTCACTTTATACCCCTTCCTGACCACTTAGGAGATCTGACCAATGTCTGTTGCAAATTTGCAAACAAAAAAAATCTGCAAGACAGAATCTATACAGTTACTCCCCCGCCATTCAATGGAACAAGCTTCCCATGACCCTATGAAGCATACCCCAGATCTACAAATTTAAGAAATCACTCAAACAATACCTAAACCACATCTGGACGTGTCCCTGTAGCCACCCTCCATGAATCTAGCCCTTCTAGCCCTAACTTGTCTACTATTCCTTTCCTTTATTCCTCTTCTTCTTCTTCCTAGTACCCATTTACTCCCTTTTACTCTGTTATCTTTCTCCACCCTACCTACTTTTTCAATAAGACAGTTTCCTGACTCTTTCCAGGTTACATCACTTATCACTTCTAGACTTCTGCTGTACCATCTCTAAACCTAACATTACTTATCACTTCTGGACTTCTGCTGTACTATCTTGGAACCTAACATTACTTATCACTTCTGGACTTCTGCTGTACTATCTTGGAACCTACTCCTACTAACTACACCTCCTGTAGACTACAGTTACTAAATGGCCGATATACTTAGTTGTCCTCTGTCTACTATCCTACATGTATGTCCCACTTTTATAACTATCTGTTTAACTATAATTGTATATATGTCTCTCTTGCCTTATTTATCATTCATTAATATGTAATTAATTTCATTGTATTACACATTTATTGTAAAATGTAATGATATATAATTTTACTGTGATCCTTTTTTCCCCGGGCTTCTGCTGAAAAAGGGCTTTGACCCAGTCAGACTATCCCAGTCAACAGATGTCAAACAAATAAATAAATAATTGTACTTGCTTACATTACCACGTGCCAACATACAAGGATATCCCATTCATTCATATTATTACACAATACACTCCAGGTTCAATACTTACCTTGTAAATCCAGCAGTTGCAACAGTTTAGTTCAGGGCTGACTCCGTCTGATGCTAGGAGTAAATAGCCATTACATGGGTAGGTAAAGGTTGCGAGCATTGCCTGGCATCAATGCTGCTATATGTATGTGCATAGGATGAAGGTTTTAGCCCCTTAGGTGGTGAGTGAGTGTGCTATGCATTGCCTCTTGGACAATGCGAGGCCATATTGAGCATACCTACATCTCATCTGCCTTCACTAACAGCAGCTGCTGATTTCCCCTCTGACTCATCACTTACATGTGGCTGTGGTGACCCTGCCATTGGTGGTAGGATGTGTGCCCCTTCCGCTTGTTGAAGCTGTTTTCTCAAGATGATGTTGTGTAGCATGGCATATATGGTGAATATTTCAGTACATGTATATGGATTGTACTTCAGGGCTCCCCTAGATGTCCCTAGGCACCAGAAAAGCGACTTCAGCAGCCCAGACACATGCTCTATGATATTATTGGTTTGAACATGTGCCTTACTATGGCATTCTTCGGTGGCTGTGTGTGCATTTCTGATGGGCATCATCAGCCATGGTTCCAGTGCATAATATGTATACCCCTGTGGGATAACCCCCCTAGTGAACATCTGATACAGTCAAAGTCAAAGTCAAAGTCAAAGTAAACTTTGTTGTCATTCAGAAATCGCACAAGTGCAAAAACTGAACGAAATTCTGTATCTGGACTCAATGTGCAGACAACATATAGACTATTTTCACAGACATTTACACATATAACACCTAGCTATTACATCACGGACATGCAGGTAGACAGACTAACATTGCACATAATTAGAAACACATTTTAACACTTTATGAACTGAACACTTACTTGTATGATACTTTAGTATTGCACAGGCACTTGGTTAAGACATTACATTGATCCTTGCACAGAAAGAGACATTTGAGTATTGCACTGTGAACATTAGTGTAGTGCACTATGGACCTTAGAGTATTGCACTATGGTTAATTTACGAATGTGCAACATGTATTGCACTGAAAGAAGAGATATTTTACTTTATTGCTACTGTCCTAGATAGCCTATAAGTTCCAGTCAAGGTGAAAATTGCACTAAGTATTAGATGAGACTGATAACCAGGTTAATGCACAATTTGAGACCGTTTCTACTGACCCAGTTGGACATCATGGAGTGTAGTGGTTACTAGAGTTCAGCACCCTGATGACATTAGGGAAGAAGCTGGTCCTGAATCTCATAGCTCTGCAATGTATGCTTAGCAAGCACTTTCCGGATGATAGATGCAGGAACAGTCTGTAAGCAGGATGAGTGTAGTCTTTAAATATTCCTCTGACCCTACTGAGACATCTAGATAAGTACAAGTCATGGATAGGTGATAAGGTGGTCTTAGTGATCCTCTCGGATGTCTTCATCACTCTCTGGAGGAATTTGCGCTCACAGGTAGAGCAGCTTCCATACCATACTATGAGGTTGTTCATCAGGATGCTTTCTATCGTACCTCTGTAGTAGGTAGTGAGAACTGTTGATGGCAGATTCGCTCTTCTCAGCCTTCTTAGAAAGTGCACTTTTGGTGCGCTTTCTTGACTATGGCATTTTTATTTGTTTTCCAAGACAAGTCCTCATCGATGTGCACTCCCAGAAACGTCATGCTTCTCACTCTTTCCACATACCTTTGACTCCACTGGTATGGGTTCCCCTCAGTTTTCCCTGGCTGAGTTGAGGATGACAGAGGTTGCAAAGTTCCTGTAGTGTGTCTCTATTGACCTTGTAGCGCTCTACAATTTCCATGTCATGCAGACTGTGATAAGTTAAATGGGGTCTGAAAACTCTTCTCCTTCTTGATTGCGGCCTATTAGCAGCAGCAGTGGCATAGACGTCAGCCTGTTGCACATACACATGAATCAAAGCAACAGCAGCCTCTAACATTCTTTCTGTGTAGACTCCTTTCCGTGGTTGTATTCCAATAGGTTTTGGAATTTGCAGGGAAATCAGAACTGAGTCTACACGGTTGCTTTATAGTTTGTTGAATAGCTCCTTCATCTTGGATTGGTTGATTAGCATACAATTCAGCTGCTTATGTTGTAATTAGCATGTCACTGTGTTGACCTTGTTTGTGCAGATGTACACACCATGTAGAGCCACTTACTGAATCCATAACAGTGCGCTTCTGTGTGTGCGTCGCAGTGCAAAAATGTGTAAATGGACTGTGTTAAGGTTTTATTGAATTTGGCCGAATGTTTTTTTTTTTCAATAAATAATAGAGAGCAGATAACTAACATTTCAATATCAGTGACATATATTGCTACACCATGAGAGACAGTATTTTTTTAGGTTTACCTTGTAGAAGAGTTTTCTAGGAATTTGTCTTATTTTCTGACTAGAAGTTTGTTCCTGAGTTTAACTACCTACAGCAGTGGAATAATGCATGTTAAAAAAACAAACCAACAAGTGGTAAAGCTGAAATAAAATAAACCAAGAATTCAAATGCCCAGCCTGGCAGCGATCGGGCCAATAAAGGAAAACACCCAACGGTAGTGAACAATAATATCCACACAAAATGGAACAGTTCAACAATTTAATAACCAAGATTAAGTGCTTTTGTTTCTCACAATGGAAATGTCTTCAGAATAACATACATACAATTTGTAAACCCTTTTAAAACACTCAAAACACTCACATTGGTACCATTTTGTCTGGATATTATTGTTCATTACCGGTGGCTGTTTTCCTTTATTGGCCCCAATCATTGCTGGGCTCGGCGGTTTGGATTCTTGGAATAATGCATGTTAGTAAGTATTTTTTGTTGTTTCTAGGATATTAATGGGGGTTCCTAACACTGTACCATATGGAATAGGAGCAGTATGCATTAGAAACATATTCCAAAGCATTTTATGATTCACACACACACTGCTACACAATGGGGTAACCCCCTGCATATTCATTCTGTATCCCCAGTATTCTGTGCATGAAGTACCTATCCAAATTATCCTCTCACTGGTAATCTGCAGTTTAAGATAAAGGGGTAATGGTGTCTGACTTGGTATTATCTGCATAAATTACGGGACCACATCCAAGTACCAGCACTTGCCCCAGCAATGTAAGAAGATGGTATCTTCCTCTTCTGATGATGTGTTGTGCAGCATTATATAGCTGAGCAGCACAACAGGAAAAAGTTTTTAAACTCTGTACTGAAAATCACTTTTCTCCTAGCAAATTTCTACCAATGCCATCATTCCTCATGCTGTAGATAACCTGATACCACACCCACATGTGACCCTTTCCCTGCAGTAATACAGTGGTACCCCAGCCAATGGAAGGGATTGCTTAACATCAGTGCATTATGCTAATATGCCCTAATTCATTGCTATGAAATTAAAACATGCTTTCTTCTTGTAATGAAAGTTATAGCAAATCTGGATTAGATTTTAAAGAGCAAAGCCATCACACTGTCAACAAATGGATGTATCGTCAAAGCTGTGTTTTTCAAAGTAATAGCATATGGCTTTAAGAAATGGGCCGTAAGTAAGGCTCTTACCAGTAAATTAATGCTTTTAATCAATGGTATTTAAGAACGCTTTTGGGAATTCTGTGGACTACAAGATGATCAAATCAGTTAATACATAGGAAAGTAAATTTAGACAATTTACTGAAAGGTCTCTAAGTAAAACTAAAACTCAGATACTTTGGGGTTTGGTCAAGTAATGTAAAGCCAAGATTCACTAGAGAAAGCACTGATGCTGGGAAACGTCCAAAGCAAAAGAAGAACAGAAAATATTACTGGAGTAACAAATATGAATTTGCAAGAATTTAAAGCAGTAGTTGATGTCAGTCAGGCCTGGTGTGCTAAAGTCAGCTGAGGTCATGAAGAGCTAGACTCAACTAAAGAATTACAAAACAACAATAATAACAGCCTGCCCCACAGACATGATGATGAGAGGCAAAACTTTTATAAATCACTCCTTGCAAAGACTGTAAGAAAGGGAATAGATCTGATGTGTAGCTGTTCCACTACATGTGTACACATAGTACACAACTGTAAATTATGCACACCAGTGTGCAGTTCATAGACATACTGTATATACTTCGTATTGCTGTGATCAGTGTTTATAGACTGCAGTAATTGCAAGAAGGCAAAGTAGCTATAATGTAGCATACAAACTGCATTTACATGCATGTGCGCTAAGTTTATGAACCTGGAGGCACATGTCCAGCAAAAGCACTTAGATCTTCTAGTAGATTACGCCAAGCAATACTCAGTGATACAGGATAGCATTGGGTGACTGGCTTATCTGTAAGCTTGATCTAAAGTGGGAAGAGATGATGGTTAAAGTCTAATCACTATAAATTTTGGAGAGAAAAAAAAGGCAGTGGTGAGCTTTTCAATGATGCCAAACAGGAAACCTAGTGATCCGATGATAGGATTGCTCAACTCTGTGTAACAGTAGAGAATGAAGGCTACTTAATAGATGTGCAGAGCATAGTAGGGAAGGAAGAAGGCATATATTAGTAGGGGATATTCTGTAATTGGCAGATAATAACTTTTGACAGTACAAAGCTACCCAACTTTTGATTTGTTTTAATTACTGTATTCTTTACTTCGAAGTCAATGGTTGTAATGTTCTGAGTGGACACATCAAGCTGAAAGGTAATGGATGGGCTATCATGGAAGGAGACATTTAAACCTTTGTCATTCGGAAGGAGATGTTCTGTAGTAAAAACATGTTTTTGTGACTGGGTTACTATGAAAAAGTATACAAAATATATAAGTGAAGAAGAAATGGAATTACTACTGTTTTCAGTGTTAAGAGCTAAAGAAAAAGATTTGTTTATATCTTATTTTCTGGTAAATGATAAAATAATTGACACGGAGACTGATTCAGGGGGCAGCAATGTTGATAAAATGTTTCAGTAAGTATTTCTTAAGAAAGGTACATCAGTTAAAATTAAATACTGCGGTGGAGGTGTTGCAGTAGCGTTGTCGCCTCACAGTTAGACGTTGCCCATTCGATTCTCAGTTAGAGCGTCTTCTGTGTGGCGACATGCATGAATGGTCGTTCCTTCGTTGAAGGTTGTGCATTAGGCCCGGCAAGCCAGTACGTAAAAATCTACTGCCAATCATTAGCGGACCGGAGTTCCGCTGTGGCGACCCCTAACCGGGAAAAGCCGAAAGACATAAACAAACAAACTGAAGAAAGTTAGCCAAATACTGAATCAGATTATGGCTACAGTAAGTTATGGAAAGCAACAGGAAGAATTATGATGGTCACAGGATCTTGGGTTAAGCATGCAATGAATAAAGTCTGAGAATTAAAGAGTGTTGATGGAGTTACTGTTTCTAAAGGAAGTGCTGGAAATGTATGGTGAAGTGTTTTGTGGGAAGCTTGGCACAGTGCATGGTATGAATGCTACCCTTCTGAATAATCCAAAGTTTATTAAAAGTTTTGTAAAAGCCCACTCCTGCCACTTGCCATAGAAAAGAGATTGTATAGAGTTAGAAAGACCAGAAACACATTATCAGTCCTGTGAAACAAAGTGAACAGGCTGCACTATTGTTCAAGCAGTAAAGATATAAATTCAGTTTGGTTCTGTGATGACTGCAAGTTGACTCCAAATCACATTGCTAACACAAAAATTTTCCAGCTACCAGTAATGAAAGAATTAATGACTTTGTTGTTTAATAGAACTCCATTATCAACCTTTGTTTCCTATTTTCTGCATGAGGTCAGGGTGCCACATTAACTCTCACCACCTCTCTTGATTCAATGCCAGTCTCCTACATTTTTTGACAGTCTTGTCTGACTGCCACAAGTGTTTTACAAAATCAATCCATTTCTTGGCTAGACATCCTCATTTCCTCTTGCCTTCTTCCTTTCTCTCCAAACTCTTCCCCAACTCATCTTCTGCTTCCCTACTTATGTAACTGAAACACCATAATCTGTTTTCCTTGACTTTCTCTTTATCTGGGGCTATGTTGGCTTCTGCTTTGAATCCCTCATTTCTTCATCTATCCCACAGTGTTCATTCTACTACCCTTTTCAGTCACTTCATCTCCATTACCCCAAGTTTCCTAATCTGATCTGCTTCACTGCCCAGTTTTCTTTGCCATACGGATGCACTGCTTACACTACTGTTTTACACAGTTTCCTATTACAAAGTCGAGCCTCAGAAGCTTGAACTGAACATGTCAGAACACAGAACATCACCATGTAGAATGACAAAGCTCAGCAATACCAAATGTCTAACTTGCCCCCTTCTGGACCCATGTTAGTGCTTGTTCCTAGGTCCAGGTGGTAGGGTGGCTCTACATTCAATGTATTGTTCAGTATTCTGCATTTGTGGCTTTCTGCATTTCAGTGCTGAGTTTCAATCATTGCACAAGCCAAGCTTCTGAGGCTCGGCTTGATATAATAAACTGTTGTATACACTTTGGAACCAAAAACAGCATAAATCCACTCAGCCAAAAAAGTGAAACTAAGAAACCCAAAGGCACACATAGTGGGTAAAACAATTGCTTAGGTGTACTAAAGATATAGCTGCAGAACCACAAATGACAAAAAAGGTGATAAACCATAAATAAAGCAGACAGTCAAGCACTGTCAAGTTCCTTCCAAAATGGGACTTCATCAGAACTATTTGAAGCAAATAAAGAAGAGTGCTTGAAACAAAGCGTTTAAAACCATGTGACACACCACTCAATTAAAACATGCTCCTTAAAGCTGGAAAATATCTTTGAAAAGTACACTTACAAAAACAGCTGAGGTAAAAATCAGTTAATAGAGCTTAAAACTAAGCCTATAAGCCGAGTTTACAAAAGATAAGCTAAAACAGCAAAATCACCAAAATGAAAATAAAAATTGAAATGAAAGTATAAATAAAGGAATGTTTTGTATTTTTTAATTCTAGACCCGGAGAAGGAGGCTAGTTTGTATTGTTTTGTAAAAGTGTGCACAAAGGACCTAGTAGCTGCTTCTAGAATACTTCTGGCATTCATCCCTTTCCTGAAAGCCACAGATGAAACCAAGACCCTGGTAGAATGAGCGATGACCTTGCCTGAAAATGATTTGTTGTGGTGAGTATAAGAAAAAGTAGTAGCATAAAGCAACCATTTTGAAATAGTCTGTTTTGGCAAAGGTTGTCCTTTCCTCTTATCTTCACAAGAAATGAACAACTGATCAGAACTTCTAAAAGATTTTATCTTGTCAAGATAATACCTGAGTTGTCTGAGGAAATCCAAGGTATGACGTTTCCATTCTGACTCATTTTTAGGTTCTGGAAAGAAGACAGGGAGATGCTTAGTGCAAGGTTAACTCAGATACCACTGTACGCATAAATGAAGTGTGAGTTCTTAAAGCAACCCTGTGGAAAATGCAATGAAGTTGACCCACTATGAGAGCTTGCAAATGAGACACTTTCCTTACACAAAAATTACTAAGATTGCTTTCCATGTGTGTATGTGTACATATGGATCTATGCTGAATGATCGACAATACAAACTATCGAACACATATGGTCGAAACCATATGACTGAATTTTATAATGTTGATCATTCAACAAAAAAAAAAAAAAACTAAAATAGATGTTTGCAGGGGGGCAAGCCCCCCTGCACCCCCCACACCCCCGCTACTTACATATACCAACTCCAAGATCGCACTACAGTAAGGAAAAGGGAAATCTCCCATTCCCTGCTGTATGCCGATCTCCATACAGAATTTCAAAGTTTTAAAACTTCGATCATATGGTGTTCGACCATACGCAATTCTAAGTTTTAAGCTTCGACATTCTACATGAGACCCATATATATATATATATATATATATATATATATATATATATATATATATATATATATATATAAAAAAAATTAAACGAGTACTTTAAAAATGCATTTTCCAAAACTTTGCCAACACTCAAAATACTGAAAAAACAAGTGCATTTTCCAAAACTTTGCCAACACTCAAAATACTGAAAAAACAAGTGCATATGTGAAGTATCAGTCCTGACACCCTACTAACTGTTCCAAAGTGAAATATGTAGCAGTGGTTTTCTTTTCCAAGCTGAAGTGAAAAATGTTCACTGTACTTCAATGAATTCCCATTATTCACACAAAATTTAAAGACACAGGATTTCATTGTCAAAAAATGTTAAGTTTACATCTTTGAAGAAGAAATGTAGACAAACCTTGGAAAACTGAAAAAATAGAGTGCGAACAAGCCCAATAAGCCAAAGCCTTAACGCAGTTTAATATTCAACTTTAAAAAGACAGCGTTTTCGCTACTAAAACCATGTAGCTTCATCAGAGGCAAACAAACACAGGAAAAGGCGCCAAACCAAATTTATAATACCGGCTGCCTAATTAAAATCAGCTGAAACATGTAACATCATTTCATAGCGTATCTGAAATGTCAGCAAATGTTTTTGACTAAAGCACAATGTGTCAATGAGTGTAACATAATCAAACAAGTTTGAAGAACATTTTACACATACACACCTTAATAAAAAATGAATTAATACACAATAAGAATATAATAAAAAATATACATATTATAAAAATTCTTAAACAATAATTATCTTTTATGTAAAAAATCTATTAAAGAATTTAACTAAAATTCATAAAGAATGTTTTAATTCATTGCCCAAAGGTTTGGATATATATGTAGGTAAACCCAATAATGTATGTCAATAAAAAACATACTATATGTCACAGATAAATTCTAACTTGGACTGTGCATTAAATATGGGACCAGGAGAAAGGTACCAGTATAATGGGTCTAGGAAAAGAATTAGGGGATAATGTTAAACAAAACTATAGAAAACATAACTAATCAGCGGAGGTAAGATCTATATTTCAATACTGGCGAAATATTGCAGCTCTCATTTAAGCCAGGTATATTGAATGCATCTAATTTGAGCTGCCATTGCAGTTATAACATTTCTAAAAGTAAAGAAGATTTTAATTAGGCAGCCGGTATTATAAATTTGGTTTGGTGCCTTTTCCTGTGTTTGTTTGCCTCTGATGAAGCTACATGGTTTTAGTAGCGAAAACGCTGTCTTTTTAAAGTTGAATATTAAACTGCGTTAAGGCTTTGGCTTATTGGGCTTGTTCGCACTCTATTTTTTCAGTTTTTAAGTTTACATCTTTAACAGAGTCACTACAGCTGTAACGTATTCTGTAAACTGTAGTCACTCTTATATGTAAAAAGAAACTCAAACTAGTTTTGTCACTATTCGAAGGACAACCAGCAGACATCCTCATTTTCATTTCATCTGTTTCTGTTCTCTCATTAAAGCTGACATCACAGCAGATAGATCTGTCACGTTTTCCAATTAAACATTTCAAACGCCTATGCCAAGCTTCTACTATATTCTGTGTTCTAGGCAAAATAAATCATTTAGTACAGAAATATTCCAAAATGAAATAGGAAATAAAGGGGGAAATCTTGCAAATGACATACTCCCGAGTACTGAATTTTTTAGGTTTACCTAGTACATACCATTCAGTGAAATACTGTATTAGTTCCTTTTCTTCCACCGCAAAACTATCACTTCATCTTCCTGTAGAAAAGCTAATGCCGCAAGTTTTTTAACTGATACTTGGAAACTAATAGAAGAGTTGTACAGTGAAGCAAGTCCCAAAGATTGAACGTTCATCCACAAAGTTTGACCAAAGTGAAAAAAAAACATCCTCTGTAAACCGCACCGTTAACATTCAGTTTAATACGTTTAATCACTGCTATCTCAAAGTCACATAAAATGTAATTAATGTTACAATCAAATCCATTGCTTGCTAGTAAGTCAAATATACAGTGCCACATGAAATTAGATTTTTTAGCCATTAAGCAGTAGATCACAGGACTAGACTTGCTGTAAGCTCCGTATCTCACTGATCCGTGAACTGTCCCTCTCGTAACATAAGTTCCATCCATCAACCATATTGCAGCTCTGCTTAAGTCGGATAGATTTTTTACAGCTGTAAACACTACCACAATATTCTCACTTAGCCTATCACACACAATCTTCTTTCTATAAAGTATCCCGCTCAAGTGTACCTCATTACGAGGAACGTACCTCATTTGGGGTCTTAAAAAGTTCATGTTCCTTGAAATTCCTCAAAGTTCCACATTGAAAGAGTCTGTCACATATTCAGTGTTAGGAATTTTTTTAAGTGAAATCCATAGTAAATTGAAATTAATCATATTCATTCATTAAAGGATCTTCTTTATAAGTAAAACCAGCATATTTAACCATCCTATGACCTTCCTAGTTGAAGTTGTTAGTAAGCCATTAGTTAGTGTTCCACATTTTGCCCATTTGTTCCTCATTATGAAGGCGAGTGTTCCTCATTTTGGAGATGGAAGGTTGAGAGCTATGCTTTAACAGATAATTTACTACTTCCACATTTAGCAATGTTAACTGACCATCACTATTTCTATGTAAAGCTTTTCTGTGAACTCTGCTTACTTGCTGCAATAATACCTTTCTACTAGGAAGTGTAGCAGCAAAATCAAGAAAAGCTGAAGCAACCGCATCATCCACTATTAAGCAAGGGGTATCCCTTGAAATCGACGTTCTCTAATTTAGCTCATGAAAAATTATATACTTTTCTACTTCAGAGGGATCTCTGGAGTGATTGTGACATACTGATTTTATTAATTCTTCTGCAATAATTACAATTATGTCTCTTCCTTTGTACTTTTTTGCAGATTTGTACTTGCATGCCCAATATTTTCTACTCTTAATACACTTCTCCAAATAATAAATATATCCCTCCAAAACCAGAATTTCATTTCTGTTTTGTAATTTCTGAGTATTGTATACATTTCCAATAATGCCGAGTGTGGGTATGTCATGTCGGCCTTGCTGTAAATTTGGTACAGTGTACAAGAAGGTTCAGAAACACTGTATATGTGTACATATTATGCTGTGACAGCTATAGGACAGTTATTTCAATTTAATGAATGTCGGCAAAGTGGAATTTCGGAAAAATACATTTTCCAAGTACTCGTCTCGTTGATTTAATTTTCGGTAAAGTGTAAATTCAATAATGCAAAGTAGACCCATATAGATATGTAAATATATATATATATATATATATATATATATATATATATATATATATATATATATATATATATATATATATATATATATATATATATATATATATATATATATATATATACACAGACTATATATATATATATATATATATATATATATATATATATATATATATATACACACACACACACACATATATACATATATATATATATATATATATGTGTGTGTGTGTGTGTGTGTGTGTGTGTGTGTGTGTGTGTGTGTGTATACACATATGAATCAGTGAAAGAGTCCAGGTTCAAAGAAGGTATTTAAATGATCTGGAAGGTACCTACTACAATCTATACATATGTAAATTGTGGAGAACTATGTGTATGAGCGGCACAGATTTATGGGGCTACCAGCACAAATGTATCACTCTTAAATCAGCAGCATAGCACCCATTGTCATCTCTTATATACATATGCTCTCACACACACATACGCACGCACACTTTAAAAACATTTTTTAAAAAAAATTGCGGAATCAGCAATAACAGAGGAACTGACGTTCCAAGACAAAGTAGAAAGTGCATACAGAGAGCAAAATCAGGATCCAAAGAACTTTTTTTTAACAAGATGTAATTTGTAATTTATTACTGGAGCATTTGTGTATGACAGCTTGTAGAAAACTAGATCGCTAAATGGGCATTTCATGATCACATACGAAGTATACATAGACATGTCAGTTTAGCAATACTGTTTTACTTTATGTTCTCATTTATTAATGCACTGGCATTTATAAATCAGAGTTATAAAAAAAGCTAAAAAAGGATTTCTAAACTGATATATCCATTTATACATGCTAAGTGATCATGAAATGTCCATGTAGCAATGCAGTTTTCTTGTCACTTACAAATGCTGCATTTATAAATTGCAAATGACATCTTTAGAACATGGTGAAACAAAATGAAAATGCTTCTGTATTCTTGAGGAGAATATAAACTTAAGTGGAAAAAGAAACTTATCACTTGTTCAGAGTAAGCTGATAGGGGTGGAAGGCCTGGATAATGATGAAACTCATTGGGCATTGCTGATAAACTCATCTCAGTCTGAATTTAGAATTCTGGGATTTCCCCTTTAAGAATCAAAGCACAGCTTCTAAGTGAGATTTAAATTCTTCTCAGTGCTGCTGCTTCTGACTGGGGAGGGGTGCAATCCAAATGTCACAGTACTGTCAGGACAGACTTGGAGACAGGGTGCCAAGAAGAGCACAGACTTTGTCTCTCTAGTCCTGGTGTGGTGTTACAGATTGGAATGAAAAATAATAAAATTTAAATAAATCAATAAATAAAAATTCTACCCCTTATAAGGACTGCCTATACGGTGCCCTAGGAGGTCGCCTAGTTTGCCTGTGCCTAAGGCCAGACGTGTTTATGTGTTTAGGTGTGTCTTTTTTGTTCAAAAGGCAATGAACTTTTATTCCTAAAGTCTGAGGTGTCTATTATAACTGACTGTGCTGGAGCAGAAATATAGAATGGGAGACTTGGATTTTAAGAAAGTTGGTGCCTCCACAACAAAATCTCCCTTTTCACAAATCCCAACATTGGAATTTGAAAAGTTAGAGTTATGTTGATGCCGGGACCAAAGTGATTTTGGGTACCATTGATTTTTTTCTCATGTTGTGTTCTGCAAGAAGTATCATGACTATCATAGATGCCACGAGACCCAGAATCATGAGAAATTCCTGTGCTAAAAGTGAAGCCTGAGTGGGAAAAATACTAAGGAAAAGCTCTAAATACAGATCTATTTTTCCTGTGGAAACAAAAAGCTCTTTGAACTGAGGTGCCCAAGAGATACCACAGGAAAACGATCCTGTGAATTAAGTGAAAAGGAGTCTGATGAGACTTCTGTAAGCTGTTTTTGAAGTAGATCCATTAGCCAAAGATCCCTGAAACTTTGAAAAATACTCTGTAAAGATAATCACATCATCCAAATATGGAAAAATGTGAATACCTTGTAGTCTGCAGTAGGCTATCACAGGAGTCAGGCACTTTGTTAGCACACTTTGTAGTAGAAAGACCAAAGGGCAATGCAGAGAACTGATAATATGATTTAGGCACAGAAAACCTTAAGAAACATCTGAAATCTGAATCAATATGAATGTGATAATATATGTTTTTTAAATTAAAAGTTGCTAGAAAACTCAGTTTGGGAATAAAGGCTAACAAGTAGTGAAAAGGCAAAATTTGGGACTGGGAACGATCACAAATGCATTCAAAAAAGAAAGATCCAGAAATTGTCTCCAAGAATCTGCCTTCTTTGGTACCAAGAACATCCTGAAATAAAACCCTTCCCCTAATTAAGGAAGAGGGACAGCTTCTATCACCCCCTGACCAAGCATAAGCTGAATTATAGGAGGATAAAGGAAAGTCTGGTATGGTGAGTGGGGAGGAATCCTCCAAAAGGGATGCTGTCCATATCCTTGATCAAAATTATCAGAACCCATCTGCCTGAAACAATCTGTTGCCAAAGGGAGAAATGAAAGCTCAGACTTTTGGAAGGATTAAAGGACTGCCAGGGTGAGACAGAGAATGAAAATCCTTCATATAGTCATTCAGATTTATTAGACTGCTCTTTGTTCCGCAGGGGTTCCTGTTTTCTTTTTGGACCTCCCTGCCTTTGCTGTTATAAACATATGTTTGATATCAGCTTTCTGGGACTGCTTATTTTTCTTTTTAAAGAAAATTGAGATGGGAGCATTGAATCCCTTGGCAAACTTAAAACAAAATGGTTGAAAAATCTGAGGATTCCCTCGAGTCAACTTAAATCTCAAATTAAAGTTTTTAATGACCTCTCTGCAGCAGAGCATCCAAACATTAGTTTTCTGTCCAAGGGAGGATTGAAAATGTAATTTCTGACTGCCTGTGGGAGGTTCTGATAATGAAGCTAGGCAAACCCCCTCCTAACAGTTCCAGTGGCAGGAACCCTGGAAGCGGCATTAGCAGAATCATAAGCACATTTCAAACAGTAGGTAGTCACTTGAAACACAGAAGACATTGGGTTGCACCAAGCAAATTTATCCTGACAAGAGGAAACAGTTGCTAAAATGTTTCTCATATTCGCACAAGAGGCAAACATTTTTATTTTATTTATTATTTATTTTTTCATTTATTTTCCATTGAGATGTCCAACTTAGCTAGTGGACCATTTTCAAAGGAGGCCCAGGGAGAAAAGCTCCATTACAAAAACACATTACAAACAACACAAGAAAGTGATAACAATCAAGAATACAGAACATTGGTAAATATAAGTAGTAAATAGTTTATACATAAACAATAAAAATTGAGAGAGTAATATAAAGTGGGGAAAAAGAAAGTTAACAAATAAACTAGCATGAAATAGCTTGTGCCATCATACAGAAATGACTAGGTAACCTGTCTACCACATAAGGAGTGGTTCTGGCCCAGAAATTGTAGTTATTGGCCATTTGGGCAATCTTCCATCTCTCTCAACTTTCTGATTTGAAAGCCTGCATTTGCACTTGTTTCTGTCCTGTAGCTCATCTAGTGCAGATACAGATTCTTAGTTTTAGCACCTAAATTTGCTTATTCATGCTCAGCACTTGTTCAGAACTTGTAAGCACTAAATAAGCTACTAATTACTATAGCACTCAATCTTCCTCATTACCTAGAGGAAAACAGTTTTTGTACTTACTTTTCTCACTTGCTTAGAGAAAAACAGCTCTTGTACTCACTTTCCTCACTTATCTAGAGGAAAATAGTTTTTTATTCAGGCATGTCCAAGGGTCAGCTCCCAATGTAGAAATTACCTCATGTACACAGACAACCCTCTCCTCCTACCACCCAACACTACAACCTGTGAGAGATGCACTTATCTAGCCAAACTGGAGGTAAAGCCCTCTCCAACCAAGACTGAACTTGACAGTCATGAGGAGAAGGTAAACATTTGCACCACACCACACTCATCACATAGTCTCACTAAATCTACACCACCAAAATCCACACATAGTAACACAAAAACATTCGCGGAGGCTCTCAGTATAATAATCTGTCTAAGCAATAGAGACCTCCAAAGCAGAAACACAAGCAATCTCCATCCCCCAACACAACCCAAATGACACATAGCCCACAGACTCAGTGTGCCACTCAACCACAGCCAATAAAGCAAAACAACGTACCCAGCACACTAGTCATAGGTGACTCTATAGTCAGGCACACTGATGTCCCACTCACCAGGCTAAACAAGGAGAAGGTTACTGTCAGCTGCCTGGTGGGTGCAAGGATCCACCACATAACCCACGCACTCAGATCACTCCACAACAAGTACAAATATGACTCTGTCATTGTCCATGTTGGTGTGAATGACCTAAGACGTACCTCCCTGGACTACATGAAAAGAGACATGGAAGAGCTGTCCGATCTTGTAGCCCAGGCAGGTATGACCCTAGCCCTGAGTAGCATTCTGCCAGCACCCAGAATGATACCGCAGTACAAGGACAAAATGATTGACTTCAACAATTTGCTAAGCTTCTGGTGTCATTCTAAGGGGATCCAGTATCTGTCTGCTTGGGATGACATGGTCGACAGACCACGATGCTTTGCCACAGATGGCCTGCACCTGTCGCCCCTGGGATTCCAGATACTGGCTAAGGCTCTTGCTGCCCCTATAGTGCCTTTTTTAGGCAGGGTTCAAATAACAAATTCACCACCATAACAGGAACAGGCAAGCAAAAACTGAGGGTAATGCTACTCAATGCTAGAAGTCTAAATCTCAAAATGCATTTACTCGAAGCACTCCTTAAAATGGAGAACATTGATATCTTTGCAGTGACTGAGACCTGGTTCAAGGCTCCAGAGAGCACCCCTGCACTACCAGGCTATAACGCATACCACACTTTTCGGCCATGTAACCTGGACCGAAACACCAAAGGCAGAGGTGTGTCCATATTCATTAAGGATATCCACACCTCCAGGCTAGTTGCTCAGCATAATGCATCCAAGGTTATCCAAGTGCAACTAACTCTGGGCAAAACTGCAATCCAAATTTTAGCTTGCTACAGATCCCCCACCATACCCCAGGATTCCCACTCCTCTTTTCTTGATGTACTGGAAAATATTAGGGTTCAATCAAACACCCTAATAATGGGCGACTTCAACTACCCCACCATTAACTGGGAAAACTACTCGTGAACCAACTCCTTAGCTCAACGCTTTCTGGAATTCATCAACTCCAATGCCCCAGATCAACTTATCCGCACCCCCACCAGGGGCAACAATATCCTAGGCCTAGTCATTACCAACATGAGTGACCGGTGTTCCACACCTGAAGTCAACTCCTCATTGGACCAATACGACCATAAGCTTATCATCCTTGATATCCACATCCTGCCCCCACCCCCCATTAAGGAAACCACAGTAAAAAATTTCTCCAAAGCCAACTTCGTGCTTCTTAAGACAGAAGTGGTGAACTTCATGACACCCATGCAGATGGACAATACAGTTATAACTGCTAAATCCTACACAAATTCACTCTATAAGCACTTACATGAGTGCATGGATTGTGCTATCCCAAACAGAACCAAGACGCTATCCTCCAAAAAAAGGAAGCCAATCTGGTGGTCCCCTGCCATAAACAAACTGTACAACAGAAAGAAGAAACTGTTGCAAAAGAGAGTAAAATCCCATGAGTGGCAGAGCTCCCTGGTCAGCCTCAGTAAGAAGCTGAGATCCCTTATAAGATCCTCCAAAGCTAGCTACGAAAACAAAATTGCCACTAAATCCAAGGGCAACCACAAAGCATTCTATAGCTATGTCAAGAATCTAGATGGCAACACCCAGATCTGCTCTGAGTTACAGCACAAAGGCATGAAAATTACAGAACCAGCTAATATTGCCAACATCCTGGCAGATAGGTTCAGTGCTAACTTTACCCCTCTCTCACCCCCTAAAGGGCCCATATCTATACAGGAAGAATGCAGAGTCCCTGTAATCACAACTACGCAGGTAAAAGCTGCACTCTCTAAAGCCAAGAACACAGCATCCATGGGACTGGACAACATCCCAGGCTGCGTTTTACATGAACTTCAGAACGAACTGGCTCCCCACTTAAGCACCATGTTCAATAATAGCCTCGCATCAGGCTTTGTGTCCACTGAATGGCACACAGCAACAGTTATCCCACTCCACAAAGGGGGAGCCACCACTGATCCCAGGAACTATCGACCTATTATCCTGTCGAGCCTGGTCTGCAAGGCCATGGAACGTATCATCATGGAACTCATAAACAAAGATATTGGTAACCTCCAAACTCTGGATCCCACCCAGTTCGGGTTTGTGAAAGGCAGATCATGCCTCCTGAATCTGATTGACTTCTTTGAGGCAGTCACCAAAGCCGTGGATGAGGGTAAGGTGGTTCACACAGCCTATCTTGACCTCGCCAAGGCTTTCAACACCATCTCCCATTCTGGAATTATAACTAAACTCACTAAACTAGGTATAAATCCCTACATCACAAGATGGGTTGCCAACTGGCTCACTGACAGAACCCACACTGTAAAAGTTGCAGACTCCAAATCTGACCTCAAAGCAGTGACAAGTGGAGTACCACAGGGTTCCGTCCTGGGACCTCTCCTGTTTGGTATCTACTTTTCTGAAGTACAAGCTAACACAGAAGGCCTCTGGCTAATGAAGTTCACAGATGACTGCAAACTAGGAGCCATAGTCAAGTCCCCAAATGATGTGGACATCCTACAGAAGGGCCTCACTGAGACAGATGCCTGGTGTCAGAGCAATGGCCTCAAGCTCAATGCCAAAAAGTACAGTGTCATCACCTTTGGTAAAAACTCTGTACCCATGAACTACCACATAGGCGGCAGTCTGCTTAACACCGAATGCATAAGAGACCTTGGGACCCAGGTGGACAGTAGTCTTTCCTTTGATAGTCACATCACTACAGTAGTCAGGAAGTCCTTCTACATGGCACACCTCATCATAAAAGGGTTCTCATCCAGGAAAAAAGAGGTAATTGCTCCCCTCTACTCATCATTCATTAGACCCATTATAGAGTACAACTCCCCTTTCGGAATGTACCTCACAAGACATCTGCAACAGCTGGAAAGGCCACAAAAGTACCTCACAAAGAGGATTACTGGCCTCAAACAAATGCCCTACACTGACCACCTCAAAAAACTCCAGCTTTACTCCGTAACATATCGCCTACTCCGAGGTGATCTCTGCCTAACATATAAAGCTATGTCAAACACAGAGCTGTTGGACATGCTACACCTAAAGAAATCCCAATCCCTCTGAGCTACACGCTCTAGAGACCTAAACCTTGTCACCACGATAAACAGGACATGCTGGAGGGATAGATTCCTGTCCCAGAGACTTCCTGTACTCTGGAACAAGCTACACATCTATGTCAAGCAAAGTTCTTCATTAGCACTCTTCAAGAAAAATATTGATGAGTGGATGGGAAATAGGAAATACACCCTGGGGATCACTTCTGTGTCTCTGCTGGACAGTGGCACAGGAAAATAACTTTCTTGGGTGGCGTAAGCTATGGAACCTTGCTGGCTAGGCTTACGTAGGCACTTGGGCCGATAGCCTAGTACCTACCTATGAACCTATGAACCTATGAACTTATCAGTAGATCAATATCATGGTTTTGGTGGTAAATATTTATGAATGTATATATGTATGTATGTATGTATGCATGCATACATTTATTTATTTATTTATCATGGTTTTGGTAGTTATTTATTTATATTATTTATAATATGGCAACTTACATATTATCGCAACCAGATTTCGAAGGCGCCCTGTGTGGTGAAGTTCTACCGATAGTACTTCATATTACAGTGAAATGGGGTGTGTGTATGGCAAAATACTTTTTTATACCACTTAGCTTCTGAAACAGGACCAGGAAGAATGGAAAAATTCCTCTTCCTGGGTAGCGCCCTTTACCGCCGTGAGTAAAGTGTTTTGCGTATTAACATTCTTGGACTTATTTTATTAACTATGACTTACTTTTTCTAAGTTACTGAGTTTCATTTACAATGCTGCTAGTTCATACTGTATGTAATTTAAGGTTATGGTTGCATACTGTAAGAGTAGGAAGACTGGAGATTACCAGATGGTGTAGCCCGGAAGATAACAGATTTCGACAACAGTCCAAACATGAGAAGAGGCCAGAATTCCGTATTACAATAGCAAATGTACTTAATAATTACGACAGATTCTTACTTCCATGAATTTTATTTGGAGTACTGTTTCAGTGTGCATCTTATAACAACATCTTTTCTGCTACAGTGCAATGGGCCTCTAGCTTTTTAATGTCATATACACGAATAATATCACCACGACAAGCAACATTACTTGGTTTACAGGTAGTGTGACAAAAAACTCATGCCGTTATTTAGTGACATTAACCGTCGATGATGACTCCGAAAGCACAGAATTTGCAAGGAATACATTACATATATGAAGCAGAAATCTGGAGACTTGAGAGGTTTCAGTATTGCCAAGTGCATTCAAGCCCCTGGAGACCCACACATTTTCAAAAAAAGGATGGTAAATATGGACTCCCGGAAACAACAGTAACTGATTCTAAAGTCATTCATCTGTTGTGCTCTGTTGTTTACAAATAATGATTCACATTTGTGAAAACTGAACCAAAAAGTAGGGACAGTATTTAAACATTGCTCTTCGAAACTGTGTACAAACTGGAAAAATTGCTACTTGTGCATTATCGACTGGTTTGCAATCTGGTTGTGATAATACGTAAGTACCATAATATGTGTATATATATATATATATATATATATATATATATATATATATATATATATATATATACATACACACACACACACACACACACACACATATATATATATATATATATATATATATATATATATATATATATATATATATAAACATATTTTATATATATATATATATATATATATATATATATATATATATATATTTTTTTTTTTTTTACATTTTAATATAATTATTTATATTATTTATATATTATTTACTTATAAACATAAACTTCAACATAAACAAGTGTTGCAGAAGAATACATTTTCCCAAATGTATCAAAAGTCTTCCCGTCATTGTTAGAAGGAAATTAATTAATATTCACCACATGTTTAGCAGCAGCTGGGTTCATTAAAAGAATAGCTGGTGGGACAGTTCTGGGATGAGAATATAAAAAAATTAGAAGACTGAGGCAGTTTATAAATTCTATCTGCTTTCTTGGAGGTACCCTGGCTGGCTATCAGGGAAGTAGTAGGCAGTGGCAAAAACATCCTCCAAAGCAAGCAAAACAGGAAGAATAAGAGTAGGTTCTGGAAATTTCAGATGTAATAAATCAAGGTACTTCCTGAGGAGTGGAGAAACATCACAGTCTTCCTACAGAAACAATTGATTCATTCAGGAAACAGAGAACAAAAATCCTTCAAAGAGGCTGGCTGAAGCCACACTCCTCAGAATCTGAATCGGAATTCTATAGGAACAATGCAAAGTCTGTGCTTTCAAAATAATTTTGAGATTCCATCTCTTCAATCTTATCAGAAAATGAAGAATTATTTTTTTTCTTTTACCAGAAGCAATCTTACAGGAAGGGTCAAAAACTTGCACTAAACCGTGAGCTAAGCACAATAAATTATTCCTATACAGGGTATTTTACAGGAAAATCTGAAGAAACAAATCCATTTTTGGCAGCAAAAACCTCCCCAAGGATGGGCAGAGGTTTCTAGATCATCAGAGTGTCAGTCCCACGCCCTCCTCCCAGGAACACAATGAGTGTCTCTCCCTTGCCTGTCAAGGGCAGTCCAATATCTGCAGAGGATGAGTCTAACTCCTGATTTATGGTAGCTGTAGGAATTATACCAGTGGGACACAGGGGAAAAGATAAGTGGTCTGAGGAACCAGTTTTGGCCACAGCAGTCAGCCTGCTATAGTGGCAAAGGCTGCTTAACAATCTTTTTTCTTTTTGTGACAGAAGAAATGGTAGAACAGAGGAACCAGTAGGTTACTCCATGGTTAAGCCAGGAAAGGTGCTTGATTCTCGGGAAGCTTTGCAGCAATAACTGGTAATAAGCAAAATTGTAAAAAAAGTAATTATTTTCATTAATGCATGGTAAAAAGTCCTTTAAATGCTTGCCCCAGCCCTCAAAAGAAAATAATACAACTTTTACCCCAGAAAAAATAGGCTAAAATTAGTGTTAACAATTCTTTACCTCTTTACCTCAAAACTAAAAAAAGTAATGCCCATGTTTAAATGTGTACAAAAATCACATGAAAGTTATTAAAATACTTTTTCCTAGCTAGTTTTAATTAAGTTTTATAAAAAAAAGTTTTCTGTCAAAAAAAGTAAAGTAGATGGTATATCCTCCAAAGGGAACTTATCTACCCAACTATGGAGCAGTGTCGGCCAACCATCAATCACTGAAAGCCCTTCAGCAACAGAAAATCTCTGAAGGGCTTTGCACCCAAACCTGACTTTTGATCAGCTCAGCTTGAGATGCCTAATGGCTTAGGTGTGTGGAAAATGTCATGAAAGCTTGGGAAGCTGACTGGCTGCTGTATCCATAGCAGGTTACAACCCATACAGCTAAAGCTACTGCAGCAGTGATCAAATGAAGAACATCAAGTGTTGCCTGATGATGATTCTAAGAACTCATAACTAAATTATTACAGAGACTTGTTGGGTGTAATAGATTACTATATGGAGTAAGTTCTACACCCTCCATATTTGAAAGAATTACAGAAGATCTTTTGAAAGCTTAACATTTGGTGGTGCACTTTGAAAATGTATTAGTCATTGGGAAGACAGAGTAAGCATCTTAGCAATTTACAGTAATGTAAAGAGTTACTAAAGTGAGATAAGATGTCACTTTATGATGAAGACCTGCTGGTGCTACTGATGATGATTCTGCATAGGACTTGGAAGCTAGCACAAGGTAAGGAAAGGCTGAAGGCTAATCTACATCAGAGAAGAAACATCCATGGATTGAAAAGTAAGCTGCTGCTTTGATTTTTGGAGAAAAGAAGATCCAATTAAGTAAAAGATTCAAGGCTGTTATAGACTATAAACCATCGGTACCATAGTCTGTTGAGCATAAAAATCTGTCTCCCATAATAACAGCACATACCCTCAGATAAGCAATAATCTTATCAATCTCTGACTACCATACTGAGAATAGGATGTCAAAGGAATATAGTAATGGAGATGATTTCAAGACTGTCAGTACTAGAAACTGCTGGTAAAGTAACAGAAGGAATAAGTGAATGCATACATACTTATAAAGACTACTTTCACAAAGCAGCAGTAAAACCAAATGAGAGCATGCATGACCAAAAATTGGCAATTAAATATTTAGATTATTAATGTTCTTAATGGAAGGTTAGCCTCAAAAGGTGCACAGAAGTTTAAGAGCATATTACATATGGAATATTACAAGGGAAGATTTTAACTTTTTATGGGAAAATGTTGGCCACATTAGGGAACCAGACTTATTTTTCTGCGGAAGTTAAGAAAGGGATTACTAGAGAAATTGTTTGCTGCTAATTCTCATACTGTAAATAAAGACCTTGGCATGAAAGTTTGTTCTTAGCTGGTGTTAGATAATAAAATCAAGTTGTGATGACCCACCACTGGACCAGTAATCAAGGAGCCTCAATCCTCACCACTGGCAACAGTGGGGGACATTCACTGAGAGGATGGCAGGTGCACACACAGTACTTCCAGATGCAGATCTCTGTTTCCCTTAAGAACACACAGAGACCACAGTTAGTCCAGGGCTGGTTTCTCACACTTCCTCTGGATCCCAGTAAGACACCCCACTGGCACAGCTATAGAGTTGAGGTCTCAGCTGAGTGACCAAGCCAAGACCCCCAGCACCTTCTCTGTCCAACTAGTGCTTTATGTCCCTGCCCAAGTAGCTGACACACACACACACTTAGAGGTTTGATTTACACACACACACACACACACACACACACACACACACACACACACACACACACACACACGCACACGCACACACACACATACACACACACACACACACACACACACACACACACACACACACACACACACACACACACACACACCTGGAAAAGGCTGTCACAGATTTACTACCTATGCCCCCTTCTACCCAGACTATAAGGTAGTTATTACTGCCACCAGCCAACTCCTTATCAGCTGCTTTAAAGCTCTTAACAAAGATTGTCCAGTCTGATGGTGTAACATTAATATTAACACAAATGGCAGTTTGACCAACACATGGCTGAAAAAGAGAGACAGTCACAAGATCACATACAACAGTAGTCAACATGCAATTCAGGTAGACTTCCTACTAGTAAGGAAAAGG
Organism: Protopterus annectens; assembly: GCF_019279795.1. Lineage (NCBI taxonomy): Eukaryota > Metazoa > Chordata > Ceratodontiformes > Protopteridae > Protopterus > Protopterus annectens. Next base: position 1,152,454,216 of record NC_056735.1, read on the forward strand.
CACTGGGGCAGAATCCATGATTGCAAAGTCATCCCCAGTGAAACAGTTGGCCCACAGCATAAACCACTACATGCCACAATCAGCTGCAAGCAGTGGTCAGAGAAGGCTTTAAGATCAACAGAGACCAGGGTGAAGACCTGGAAGTTGACTGGAGAAAAAGTACAACAGTTCAAGAAATTATTCATGGCTCAAGCACCTCAAGAAGAGGAGGAAATAGGTGGAGTTGAAGAAGTATGGCAGCGCCTAAAAACAGCATGTGTTAGGACTACAGAAAAGATATGTGGTTGAGACAGGTATGGAAATAAGGTACATACGGAAAGCTGGTGGTGGAATGCAGAAGTCCAGGAAGTCATCAAAAGAAAGAAAGAGTGCAGGAAGAAGTGGGAGACAGAAAATACTGACCAGGCTATGAAGGACTACTGGTTGGCCCACAAAGAAGCTAAGAAAGAAGTTGCAATAGCAAAGAATAGGGCATCGGAGGCACTGTACCAACTTCTGGAAAGTGGCTCAGTAAGGGGCACAAAGAAACTATATCAGGTTGCAAGGCAAAGACAGAAAGATAAAGAAGATAGTCAGATACCCTTCATAAGGGATGCTAGCAACAACCTGCTCACCAGCCCAGAGGATATCAAAGGCAGATGGAAGGAGTATTTCCAGTAGCTTCTGAATGCAGAAGTAGTAGAATGTAAGATGGGAGATGAGAACCTTGGATTCAGATCAGGATGCAGCACAACTGACTCAATGTTTGCACTGAGACAGATAGTTGAGAAGAAGCTAGAGATGAGGAGAGAGTCCAACTGGGCATTCTTGACTTGGAGAAAGCATATAACAAGGTCCCAAGAAAGCTGATCTGGGCAGTACTGTGGTGAAGTCCCAGAAACATTGGTAGAATTAGTGCAGGCTATGTACAAGGACCCAATCACTCAAGTACAAACAGTGTTCAGCCTCTCAGAGGGGTTCCCAGTGGGTGTGGGTGTACATCAGGGTTCAGCTCTGTGCCCACTGCTGTTCATATTGGTGATGGACTACATTAGCAAACAGGTTGGAGGGGATGGATCAACAAAACTGTTGTATACAGACAATGTGGCAGTACAGGCAGACTCTGAGCCAGAACTTCAGCAAAGGACAGGAGAATAGAATGCAAATCTGAAGGCACTTGGGATGAACCTAAGCACAGATTAGACTGTGGTAATGGCAGCAAATTGGGGAAATCAGAAGACGCTGAGAAAAGAGATAGAAGGGAAGATAGTGGGACAGATAAACTGCTTCAAGTATCTGGGAGGAGTAGTTGAGGAGAAGGGTAGTCTGAATGAAGAGGTCAAAGCTAGAATAAGAGGAGCTGCAGCCAACTGGCATAGAGTATCAGGTATAGTCTATGACAGAAGAATGCCAAAGAAGCTGAAAAGTAAGGTGTACAAGACAGTGGTGCGACCAGTACTACTGTATAGTACAGAAACCTGGGTAGTAAAGGCAGAACAGTTGAAGAAGCTAGAGGTGCTGGAAATGAAGTGCCTGAGGAAGGTGACAGGATGCACACTGTGGGACAGATGAAGAAATAAGGACATAAGAGCAGAACAGCAGAAGCCAAAGTAGCTCCAATTGCAGAAAAGATCAAACAGAACAGATTACGGTGATTTGGGCACGTGTTTGAATATAGGTCTTTATAAGGTATATTTCTATTTTACAGGGCTCGATTCTTTAAATAATGTTCTTTTCTTTTTTTCACTCATTTTTTAGGTTATCATTCCACATTTTCTAAATATGTATATGTATTTTTGTTTTGTGTTTCATTTTGATGCAATTTTGTTGAGTGAACACACTGGTGTAGGTGTGTTCTTTGTATCGGAATCACCTAATTGTATCTATGTTCTCATTGGGGAAAGAGTTGAGGATTTTACATAAAAGGGGTGTTCCATTGTGTGGATTTGTTTTTTGCATTGATAAAAGTCTTTTGGGCCAAAACCGGTCTGCCTTTTTTCTTAATAAAGGCTGGATTCCTCCTTTTGTGCTGGCCATTTTGGTTTTTGTCATGGATGATTTTGGCCTCTGCATTTGCCATCATCCGTGTGTGGCTTTTCTTGGACTGTAGCTGATTTTCTGACTTTGCTGGTAGCGTCTGAGGAATCCATTTTGTTATCGGGTGTCTCTGTGCTTTCTGGCATTATTGGGGCACCCTTTATGTTATTTACAGGTGTTGTTTTCAACATTGCTGCAGTTTTTATCGTTTGGGCACCGTTTGGATGATATCTTCATACTTTATTGTTTTATTGGAGGTTATGTTTGGCCAGCACATTTTTTCTAATACTATCATTGCTGGATTGTGGTTTGCCTATTTGGGATCATTGGCTTATCGTTGGTTTGGTGACATCCTTTCATGGACTTTATCGGACATGGAATAATGGTTATTTGGACAATCTAGCTTGGCAGTCATCATAGTCCCTTCCATTGGGTCCTATTTGTGGTTCATTACTACCTTTGAATTTGTTGTTTGACCTCGGGATCATTTCATTTCTACTATTTTGTGATTTGGGACTTCTACTTCATGGTGACAACAAATACTTTTATATGGGGGTCGCCTTTGGGTCCAGGAAAGTTTTTGTAGTTGGTAACAGTTTTGCTTTTACAGTGGATGTGTTAGTGCTTGTTCCTTATCAAGCTTTGGATTTACTCAATGGATAACACTGGGAGCCATTTTTTACAACTGGAGTATTGGAAGTGTTTCAGGCCATGTATACTTGGAAAGAGGGTCTTGGTATGATTTTTTTTATCAGGTTCCTGGTTTTGTAATTCTTTAAAACTGGCAACAGCTTTATTTTCGTAGAAGAAGGGTCCCACGCTCATTCTACATCAAGTTTTGGGTTTATGTTTCTTTTTGGGCCTGACTATGTTCACAAAAGAAAAGTTACTAGCCATGATAGTTTGTATGGACAATATTTGGCACTAATTGTCATATTTGAGATATTGGAAGTGTTTCATGGTGGTATACATCTCTATAAGGGAATATGCTTTATGTCTATGAGAAGGTCAAGTTTTGGTTTTTACCAGGTACTGATTTTGCCTCTACATACATGTTTATGGGGTCCAGATGACTTTGTGAAGAGGGTTTTCAGTGACAATTGTATCCACAAATAATATTGTTCTTTGGATACTATATTATTCGTTTGGGCGCCCGATTTTACAACGACTGGCGTTTTACACAAAATCTGGCATTCAGCTGGACATTTGCATTTTGGGACATTTGTCGATTTACAGTTGGGGTTTTGTGAATATTGACAATATTTTTTCTTTCACACTTGTTCCTTTTTGTTTAAATACTTGGAATAAGTTTGGCAAATTTATGGTGACTTGCTGCAATACAGATTGGGGGTTTATAATATGCCAATACTGTTCATGTTTGTCTTGCATGTTTAAAAGATCTGGTACTGTCAACCGACTTTATTATAGGGTATAATAAGTGTTTAACATCTGGGCTTCAGCATACAGTTATTAGTTTTGGCTTAACCCTGTACTAATCTAGATTAATTTGTATTGGGTTAATTATTGTTTTTTGTTATTGAGGTAGTGATGGCTAGTTGCTAGATATTATACACAGTACAGCCACTAAATTATAAGTATTTATGATCCTGTTTTGGGTCGGTGCTAATAATATACTTAGGCAGTGGCCATTCATCTTATAAATATGGATCTTCTAACTATTTTGAAAGGTTTATCTCCAGATAAAGAGGATATTGGCATTTTTGAATCTCGTGGGACCAATTTACCAACTAATAGTTCACATTCAACCCAAGATGATGGTTGTCATTCTCTTTTCGACAATTTTTTAAATAATATGAAGGCCCTTAGACCCAGTGTCTGGCATGTTAGGCTATTCAAAGCTTACATCCAGAAGAGCATCACCCCAAGGGGTTTAAGAATTCGTTTGAAGCCTTTAGTGGGGCAGCCTGATAAGGTATTACTTTCAACCTGGTCCAGCATCCAGCAAAATTCCTCCATGAAATTTGTTAAGGCTTTATATGCCTTTCATGAATGCAGGATTGAAATTCTTATTACAGATGTTTCTAAAATGTGTCATGAAGCCAAACAATTTGAACATAAACCTCAATATAAGGAATGTTTAAAGAAGTTAAGTGGTGATTTGCTACACTTTGAAAATGAGTTGAAAGCTAGGAAGGTTCGTAAATATAATAGAGATCAGCATGATGGCGACTGTCCAATCTAGCTAAACTGCAAGTATTTCTGCTTCTTGAACTGTTTTAAAATGTTTAAGTTATTTTTGCACCTGCACTTTTAAAGTTTGTCCTGTTTGTTGCATTTACCTGTTGAGGCTACACACTCAAGTGCTCTAGCCTGTGTTACATATTTATTGCATTTTCCTGCTGTTTGTTGCAAAAAAAGAAAAAAAAAAAACAAAAAAAATTATCCTTGTTTCCCATCTTTCCTGACCTAGAGTAGTCCAAATACAGGCTTTGCTGTATTCTGGACTTTTGGAAAGTTCCTGTGTTGCCCATTTCCTTTCTTGGATAAAGGGAGGCTTCTTTGTTCACCAGTGGCAGTGGGGAGCTTAGAGCAGCCTATCTATCCTGGAGAAGTGTTCCCAGCACAATAATCTGGTAGTCTATTGGCCGTTTTGGGCCAATTTCTAGCTCTTTCAAGTCTCCCTGTATAAAACCCGCTTTAGCGCGGCTTTGCGCGATTTTGAGCATAGCGCAGCATCGGGCAGCGCCGCTTAATTGGGTTTAAACCATTCTTGGCTCCATAAAGTCTGCTCTTCAATTTTTCCCTTAGAACTGATCTAGTTCTCATAATAAACACCCTATTCCTACTCTAAAGCCTGGCACTTGCTCACTAAAGCAATTATATAAGTCAGCACTAAAATATTAAAAGCACTACACCCTCACAAACTCCCCCTGAGTACCTTGTTCCCCATTGGCCCCTTTCTTCAATTATAAAGGAATTCCCAATACTATTCTAGCATGTCCAAAGGTCAGTTGTCAATCTCCTCTCCGGTCCAGCTGATGAATCTGGGAATCTTGAGGCAATGTTACAACTGCCTCATGTACACAGACAAACCTCTCCTCCTCCCAACAAATTCCAACACATGTGAGAGATGCAACTATATAGCCAAACTGGAGGCTAAGCTCTCTCAACTCAGTACTGGCATAACCAGTCAGGAGGAGAAGGAAACCACACTCACTACAATTCCAGTCTCACATAGACCTACCACAACAGCAAACCAAACACATAAACACACAAAAACATACTCGGAGACTCTAAATAAAAATCTGCCTAAGCAGCAGAGACCTCCAAAGCAGACACCCAAGCAACCGCTACCCCAAAACAAAATATGTGCAACACATAGCTCACAAAGCCAGTGTGCCGAACAGTCAAAGCTCTTAAGGCTAAACAACACACTTGATACACTTGTAATAGGTGACTCTATTGTCAGGCACACTGACATCCCTCTCACCAGGCTGAACAAGGAGAAGGTCATGGTGAGCTGCCTGTCAGGTGCTAGGATCCGCCACATAACACAAGCACTCAGGTCACTCCAAGGCAAGTACAAATATGACTCAGTCATTGTCCATGCTGGTGTGAATGACCTGAGACGTACCTCACTGGACTACATGAAAAGAGACATAGAGGAGCTCCCTGAGCATGTAGCCCAGGCTGGTATGACCCTGACCTTGAGTAGCATCTTACCCTCACCAAGAATGATGCCACAATATGAAGACAAGATGATCAATTTCAACAATCGGCTTAAGTATTGGTGTCATTCAAAGGGGATCCAATGCCTGTCAGCCTGGGATGACATGCTCGACAAGCCACGATGCTTCACTAGGGACGGCTTGTACCTGTCACCCCTGGGCTTTCGGATATTGGCAAAGGCTCTTGCCACCCCCATAGTGCCTTTTTTAGGCAAGGCTCAAAAGACAAACCCACCTCCATAGGTATCACAAGGGATAAGAAACTAAGAGTAATACTACTCAACGCCAGAAGTCTAAACATCAAGATGCACCCACTAGAAACTCTCCTTAGCATGGAGAACATCGATATCTGTGCAGTAACAGAAACCTGGTTCAAGGCTCCCGAGAGCACCCCAGCACTACCAGGTTATACCTCATACCATGCTTTTCGGCCCCAAAACTTGGACCGTACCACAAAAGGAGCGGGAGTATCAATATTCGTCAAAGATACCCACACCCCCAGGTTGGTGGCACAGCACAAAGCATCAGAGACTATCCATGTGCAACTAACAGTGAGTAAAACTGCCTTCCAGTTTATAGCCTGCTACAGACCACCCTCCCAAACCCAGGAACCCCACTCAGCCTTCCTGAGAACACTGGAAAATATGAAGGTCTCTCCAAACACCATTATATTGGGCGACTTCAACTACCCAAACATAGACTGGGAGCATTACTCTAGCTCCAACACCCTAGCCCAAAGGTTCCCAGAATTTATAAACTCAGATGCTATGGAACAACTTGTTACCACTCCCACAAAAGGGGAAAACATACTGGACCTGATCATCACCAACATGGGGACTCTATGCTCCAGACCAGAAGTGTATCCCTCACTGGTAAGATCAGACCATAAACTAATCTCACTGGATATTCACATCCCGACCCCACCCCCTGCCCAGAAAACCACAGTGAAAAACTTCTCTAAAGCAAATTTCACACTCCTCAAAACTGAGGTGGAATCCTTCAAAGCCCCAGGCCTGTGGAAAATATGGCCCAGACCGCAGAATCCTTTATAAACGCATTCTATGAACACCTTCAGGAATGCATGGATCATGCAATCCCAAATAAAACCAAGACCCAATCCTCCAAAGGCAGACGTCCTGTCTGGTGGACCCCAGCCATAAACAAACTATACAATAGAAGGAGGAAGCTACTACATGATAGAGCAAAATCCCAAAAAGGGAAGGCATCTCTGATCAATATTAGCAAAAAACTGTGGGCATTCATAAAATTGTCTAAGGCCAGCTTAGAGAGAAAGATTGCACAGGACACTAAGGATAATCACAAGGCTTTCTTTAGTTATGTCAAGAACCTGGGTGGGAATTCCCAGATATGCTCAGAATTAGTCCAAAATGACAAAAAATACACCGAACCCACAGACATTACCAACATCCTAGCTGACAGGTTCAGCGCAAACTCCCCCCCCTCCCCACCAAAAGGGCAAATATCTATCCCAGCAGTGTGCTGTCCCCCTGACATCTCAGATGCCTAGATAACAGCCACCCTCTCCAAAGCAAAAAACACAGCATCAATGGGACCAGACGCTATCCCGGGCTGCGTCCCACATGAACTGTGGCTGACCAAGTTTGCAGATGACTGCAAACTGGGCACCATAATCGACTCTCCAGCCAACACAAGCATCCTCCAAAAGGGCCTCATAGAAACAGACAACTGGTGCCAGAGCCATGGCCTCAAGCTAAATGCCAAAAAGTGTATAGTCATCCCCTTTGGCAAAAACAAAGTGCCCACAAATTACCACATAGGTGGTAATCCATTAAGTACGGAAAAAGTAATTAGGGACCCGGGGACCCAAGTTGAAAGCAATCTCTCATTTGACAACCACGTGGCCAAAGTGGTTAGAAAAACATTTTCTAAAGCTCACCTAATCATGAAGGGATTCACATCTAGATCAGGGGAGGTCATCGTGCCTCTTTACTCATCCCTCATCAGGCCCATAATTGAGTACAATGCCCCTTTTCGGATGTACCTTACCAGACACCTGCAGCAACTAAAAGACCCCAAAAGTACCTCACCAAGAGGATCAAAGGGCTCAAACAGATGCCATATGCTGCCTGGTTAAAGAAACTCCAGCTCTACTCAGTGGCATACCGCCTGCTCAGAGGCGATCTGTGCCTGACGTATAAAGCCATGTCCAACCTGGAATTAATGGACATGCTGCACCTCAAAAAATCCAAATCCCATCGAGCTACACGCTCAAGAGACTTGAACCTCAGCACTGAAATAAATAGGACATGCTGGAAGGACAGATTCATAACCCAGAGGCTCCCTTCACTCTGGAATAAAATCCCAGTCCAGGTTAGGCAGAGTCCCTCATTGACTCTCTTCAAGAGGAATCTTGATGAGTGGATGGGAGATCATAGGTTTACCCCGGGTATCACTTCTATGTCACTGTTAGACAGAGGCACAGTATACTAACCTCGAAAAAGGGCATAGCAAAATTAATTTAAAATGGGTGGCGAAAGCCAAACACACTCTGGCTAGGCTTATAAATGCCCTGGGGCAGATAGCCTAGTATGAACCTATGACTATAATCAGGGTCATCCTTTTGAATAAATAAAAAATGTTAAGTTCTTTAGAACCATGGACCAGACTTCCAGACAAAAGAGAAAAAGAAAATCTATCCTGAAAAAGACCATGAGTGATGTCTCGGGAGATGATTTATCTTCCCATACTGATACTGAAAATGAGGTTTCTCAGACATCACCAGCGCATAAGCACTGTCTTTCTTAGGATGGTCTTTTGGGCAATGACAAAATCTCTTTAGGGGGCATATGAAACGGGCGGGGGGGATAGAAAACACAAACGTAGAGCTCAATCCCAGTTTAACAACAGAGACCATGTTGCAGCTTTTGGAGCCGAAACAACTACCAACAATGTCATAAATATTTCTTCTGTTGTTTTATCACCCAATGAATATGATTTATTAAATAAAGGATTGAACTTCATACTCAGTTTTTTTGTCTCAGAAAGTGATTTTATACAAGAGTTGTTGTCTTTTTGTAGGCTTCTCAATCTAAAGGTATTTTTCAGAGATTCTGAAAACCATACTGAACCCAAAGTGGTGGGCTTTAAATTCCATGCTTCTAGCTTTATGCCACCCATGAACAAACATGTCGAGATATTCCAGAAATGTATACTCAAAGAGTTACATTTTGGTGGACATACTAGTGAGGGTTTGCTTTCTAATAATTTCAATCAATCAGAAAGGGAGGCACTATGGAAGCTTAAGAATAGGAAAGATTTGGTTATAGTACAAGCAGACAAAGGAGGTTCTATAGTGGTTATGAATTAGTCTGACTATGAAACTGAGGCCAATAGACAACTCAATGATACCAGATTCTATACAATTATGCTTATTGATCCAACTTTACATTTCGAAATTGAAATTGATAATTTTCTTGACATGGCTATGAGTGAGGGCATCATTGATGAACAAACCTGCTTTCATCTTAAGGTTAGTGAACCCTCTTCACAGTTTCTTTATTTGCTTCCCAAAGTACACAAAAACCTTCATAACCCTCTGGGGCGACCAATGTGTCAGATAGGGGTTCCTTAATGGAACCCATCTCTGTCTACCTAACTCAATCTTTAAAACCTTTGTTGAAGGGAGTTAGGGCTAGGATTAAAGATACAACAGAGTTTTTAAATATCATTGTTGACTCTCAAGTAAAAAATGAATGGTTATTGTGTACCTTAGATGTAACATCACTTTTTACCAGCATTCCTCACTGGGCAGGTTTAATGGCATTGGAATTTTGGCTCACTGAACTTGATTTATATAGTCCTGGGTTCAATACTATTCTTCTCTGCCTGGTAGAGCATGTATTAACTAAGAATTTTTTGTTTAATAGAAAATGCTATCTACAGCTGCAAGGTACTGCTATGGGGGCGGCTTTCGCTCCCATTTACACAGATCTTTTCATGGGCTATCTGGAACATCATATGATCTATGATAGGAGCCATAACATCTTTATTGCTGAAATGGACATCTGGCGTAGGTACCTAGATGACTGCTGGATGATTTGGAAATTTGATGCAGTTTATTTACAAGAGTTTGTTTGTTATCTTAATGATAATAAATGGGGCATCCAATTTACTGTTAACTCCAACAAGAGGTCAATTCCATTTTTGGATGTTTTGGTTAATAAACAACATGATGGTACTTTAACCAGTACAGTCTATAGGAAGCTCTTTCATTCTAACTCATTACTGCATGCATCCAGCTGTTATCCAGGTCATATTACGAGGAATATTCTGAAATCCCAATATATGAGGATAAAACGGATATGCTCAGGGGAGACAGATCTTGCATATTTCAGCAGTGACTGAACCCATAGGTTTGTGGAACAGGGCTATTCTGCTAAACATTTGATACATACTAGTTTTATTGTTGGTAAGATGCCTAGGGAGGAATTACTTACCTACCAAGGTTCCAAATCTCATCAAGGATCTAAAATCAGATTTACTACCACATTTGGTAGGAATACCAAGTATCTTACTCAGTTAATACAGAAACACTGGGATATTTTACTTTCTGATGAGTATCTAGCTAGAATATTGGATAACAGATGTGCCTTTTCCTATCAAAGAGGGATAACCTTAGAGGGACATCTACATTTCTACAAAAGACATTCATTTTCCCATGTTAAAATTCAATGTTCCTTAGATGGTACTAAAGTCTCTGGTTGTTTTCCTTGTGAACATCATGCCTTTTGTAGATATGTACTCAAAACCAAAGAGTTCTCTACTAAAATACAACATGTGTTTTTGAAATCCGGACCCTTATGAACTACAGTAGCATTTGGGTGATCTATTTGGCTACGTGCCACTGCTCTGCATTTTTTATAGACCAAACATCTAGGTGTTTTAAATTACATATACCAAAACATTTGAGCAATATTAGAAACAAGGTTATCACCAATGCCTTATATAAACATACCTTGGTTCACAAAATGGACAGTTTTCATTTTACCATCATTGACAAGGTTGTGGGTTCCAAGTTCTCAAAAAAAAAAAAAAGAAATGGCATGAATTTCTAAATAAAAAGGAAAGGCTTTGTTCCCTCCAGGAATGAATAAACATCTTTAGTGTTATATATATTAATTAATATCAATATTCAACATATCATGTTTGAATGTAGGTATTTGTAAGGTATATTTCCTTTTTACAGGGCTCGATTCTTTAAATAATGTTCTTTTCCTTTTTTCACTCAATTTTTAGGTTAGCATTCCACATTTTCTAAATATGTTTATGTATTTTTGTTTTGTGTTTCATTTTGATGCAGTTTTGTTCAGTGAACACACTGGTGTAGGTGTGTTCTTTATATCGGAATAACCTAATTGTATCTATGTTCTCATTGAGGGAACAATTGAGGATTTTACATAAAAAGGGTGTTCCATTGTGTGGATTTGCTTTTTGCATTGATAAAGGTCTTTTGGGCTGAAACCGGTCTGCCTTTTGTCTTAATAAAGGTTGGATTCCTCCTTTTGTGCTGGCCATTTTGGTTTTTGTCATGGATGATTTTGGCCTCTGCACTTGCCGTCCATGAGTGGCTTTTCTTGGACTGCACATGTGTAGAAGACAATCTGGTGAGGAAGATTTGGGACAGACAGGAAGAAGGTAAGAGGAAGCGAGGGCGTCCAGCAAAGAGGTGGATGGATTGTTTAAAAGAAGATCTGCAACAGTCAGGCATGAGTGTTGAAGAAGGCAGGATTGTGGCACTGAATCGAGAAAGTTGACGACAGTTAACACGATACCCCGACTCCAAGTAGAAAAATGGGAAAAAGGGGGCTGATGATGATGATGATGATGGTAGTTTAACCATGAGCAAGTCTATTAGGAGTGGTTCACACAGTGTCACCAAATAAATATGCAAGTACTCTCAAACCTTAAATATCTCTACACAGATCAGCCACAATGAAATGTTTAAATATATTTAATAATAAATAGTAAAAGAACAAGACAATACTAAATATATATTCACAGTGACATCAGAGTTCAAAACCACAGGAAATATTTAAAACAACATTGCAGGACAGTTTCAAATAAATAAAGAAAAATATCTAAATTAAGCTTCACTATATTCCCGGCGGAATCTAAGAGAATTACTATAACCTAAGAACTTACTAATAGAGCAAGGTAGATGTTGTGGTGAATGGTTCTTGTCAGGTCCAAGACAGAATACAGAATGCTTTGTCTCACTAAAAGACTTCTCTAAATAATATCTCAAATATTAATTCTGAGATAGCTCACAGAATGACATAACTTCTTGTCATCTGACCCTAGTTCCCAGGCACAACAACCATTGATGAAGCTGGCAGTATTTAGCATCTACCTGAAAAAATATACAGACAAGGGCTTCTCTTCTCTTCAGATCTCTGGCAGATGTTGGAAGTCTTAAAACAATTGCTTTCTTTCATGCTTTCAAGACTAGAAATTAGTTCACCCTAAAGACAATACAGAATGTTTCCTAGTACAGACATTGTGTCTCTTGCTGCATTGAAAACTGAAAGATACCATCTTTTATGGCCTAGCCATAAAGTAATTTAATTTCAGTTATTTTTCTGAAGTTTGCTGGACTGAAGTTACTCTGCCGTATCCCATTTTCCATTGTTGAAATATATAAATTTAAACAGTTACATTAGTGCATGTACATTTCTGTTCTCTTTCAGTAGGGCATACTGTGGATCCATTTTAAACACAAGCATTTTACAAATACCTTTTCAACACACATGTCTGTACAAGCAGTTTGATATGCACATAACATGCAGTTCTAATACATTTGTAACACAAGCATCTTATATAAATAATTTCGATATTCACCAATGACATATGATTGTTTACAAAATTCCAGCTAGCTGGGCTGGCAGTATCTCCTTTCATCACACAAGTATATATGTAAAGGAGTATGTACTATGTCATATGGAACAAAAAAAATACTAGATGAACTATCTGCATTCAGAGGCTTTTCCAGTTGATTTTTGGAAAAATTATGCACATCCATTCACAAACTGAGTACTAATAATATATTTAAAGTGGGTAGACATGTCCAAAGTTATACCACAAGCAACAGTCAATAAATTGAGATGATTATTCCTTGCTTATGGTTTACCAGAACATAATGCTAATAGATAATGGGTGCAGAAGTCATGGAGTTTTGTCAATTCTTTACTCATAATGGAATTATCTGCTACATTAAGGTAGCACAGCATATGAACAAATTACTGAGTACAATGCAGGAAATGGAAGATAGAGTTTATTTAATTTTGCTACAGTAGAAACCTACCCCTAACTGCACTACAGGTCAGTCACCGGCAACATTATTTCCTGACTTATTCAAACTATAACTGAGTGCTGTGCTAAGAAGGAATTTTTGGAAAATTCAACTTACAACAAAAGGATTGTGTCTAGATCTAGAGATGTCATTGCCCTCTTTTATCAGACCTCATTAATCCAGTCATTAAGTATAATGCCCCCTTTGGCATGTATCTGTCCAGACACTTGCAACAACTGGAACGCCAATAGATACACTTTACTAAAAGCATAAAAGACCTAAACAGGTAGTCCTGTGTGGACTGACTGAAAGTCCTGTCACTATACTCAGTATCCTACAGACTGCTAAGACTTGACCTGTGTCTGGTATACAAGGCATCCTCCTATTCAGTACCATAGAACCTGCTATACATCAGCAAATCCAATGACATCAAAAATGCTCAGTCCAGGGATCTAAACCACTTCTGCATCACCAACAAAATAGTTTGGAGGGACAGGTATATCTTGAAGAGGATGCCACTGCTCTGGAACAGACTATCCCTCCAAGTAAAACAAAGCTCATCCCATCCGTCTTCAAGCACAAGTTGGATCTATGTATGAGTAGCAAAACATTTACTCCAAAATGGCTTCCCTGTACTACTAATGGAGAGAGGCACCTCCTAAAAGCTTTATCCCATGCATGGGTTCCCTCATATGATCTATGGTATGAGCCAAGTTATTCTCACTAGGAGTAATATATAATTATTGACCATGAGATGGGTAAGACCAATCAAACACCCAACAGAATAGGTCAAAGTACCCAAAGGAAAATTGGCTAGGCTTAAATTGGCCCGCAAGGGAAGCTAGCCTAGTACTTACCTAGGAATTTGTGACAGGCATACCTAAAGGCAGACCATTTAATGAATATAGCATTGTGTACCTTCAAGATATGACTGGGGATGTCCTAAGTGGATCCCAGGTTTAATAACTGAAAACAATAGTCGGTTTTCAGACTGAAGGAAGCAACAGGTATTACATACAGAATACATAGTTACCAGTTAAGGGCCAGAGTGAATGTTGACATTTACAGTCCAATAAAAATGAGTTCAAAGACTAAACCAACTGATAGTCACAGTGAAAATCTGCCCATATACCACAAGTGAGCTGTAACCTTCCCAATCGTCTGATAGGCCAAGGAGTGAATCAGAAGTTTCAAAAAATCCTTGAGCTGATACCAAATTTTTAATATTCATAAAGAGTCCAAAGGCTGTCCCAGCATCTGGCTTTATTTATTTTTATTTATTTATTTCATTTTGATAGCTGGCTAAGTGGAGTGGTCAACAGAGCTTTTTCAGCTTTGCCCTTGGCACCATGGCAAAAAACACAAAAAGAAAACTATGCATAGACTAAAGAGTACACAGAGTTGTACACAGCATAGTAGCAAGTACAGGCACTGCATCTGTATGCTATTTACAATTAAAATGTAAGTGATATTTACAGTATGTACCATTTAGGTAGGCATTCAACTAGTGGTCATTTGTTAAAGGTATAGCTTCACAAGAAAGATGTGACTACAGTGTGAGCTTTAAGGACTAGCTATTGTCACAAAAGCAAGAGCGTCTGGTGTCCTGAAATGGTTGCTCATTTAGTTTGTTTCTAAATAATATGAGTGTCCCTTGCTGCCTCACTTCTTTGTACAGCTGATTCCTAACAGCTGGGCTTAGCCAAGGGAATGCTGTTTCTCCAATGCTGGTTTTACAATGAGGTCTAATGAGGATAATACTATCTTCTTGGCTGTCTCTATGTGTGTAGTTAAGGTGCTTGATTTTTAATTTTGCTTTGGGGAAAATGTCCCATTTTAACAGCTTGTAGATTTGACATCTATGTAGAAAAGGGGCTGCATCATTTGCAGGTAGCCAAGTACACCACTGTAAAAGCTGACAATGATGTGTCTGGGATTCAGCAAGAACAAATCTGCATACTATAAGTCTGATTGTGTAGTTATCATGACTGAGTTTACACAGTATGGACTTTATTCCTATGCAAAGGTAGTTACAAGGCTGCTTCAGCTGATGCATTTCTTCCCCCAAGATGAAACTGTTGTTATATCTTTTAAACTGAGAAGTCAGTAATGTGGTATATATTACACTGTTATTCAGCACTGGTATCAGGCATCTGCGGTACTAATCTTGATTGCACAGCGACTCAGCATTCACATAGCAAAGTGCACCTAATCAGTGCACTCGGCATCCTTGTATATTTTTTCAGTACAACTGTATCTGTTTACTTTCCCCACTTTATTTTTTTTATTTATGTTGCTTTTCTCCACCAGCTTACTGAAAAAATGAGCTCTACCCAGTAGATCAGCTTGGTTAAGAAACAAAAATAAACACAGTCACTTAGTTAATCGGAATTGCATAAACAGACATTCAATGAAATATAGCAGAGGGAAAACGTTTCTTCTTGGGGTAGTTTGTAGAAGGAAACCAGCTGTTTCTGACATTGTGAAGAATTATGCCATTTCACAGCTATATATTATTTTACTAAGTCTATCAACTCATGTGCAGGGCTAACCTGTGAACATTAGCTGCTTAAGAAATTTGATTAGAATTACACACTATAAGTAGAGGCTGCCAGACTCGAGATATAAGCTAACCATTGCTAACAGCTCAGACTCTTAACCTTCTGCTACATTTCCATTAGCAGCCAAAAACGAGATTTAAAGGCACTTTGTGGTTTTGTAAGGTTTTTTTTTTTGAAAGACTGCTGAAATTCATATTTTCTGCATTTTATGGTGTTTTTTTATATAGACAGATTTGTTTTTGCTGTTTCCATAGAAGTAGTTTCGTTCTTAACTTCCAGTAATAAGCATTGCACTTTTTTTTTTATAAACCTGGCCAGCTAACAGTATACTAAATTCAGAGGGCCTCTCTTAAAGTGTGTTATGGTTTAGCAAAACAGGCATGCTTGGCAAATTGTAAGTGCTGAATCTTGCTTAAAAGATTGCCATCCAAACCTCAGATTCACAGCATTTTCTTCAATCAGAGGAGCTCGGAGGAGACCCAATTAACTTTTTTTTGTGGTTTCTTGCCCCCTGCTGTTTATTTGCTATTTCTTGTACCCTGCTGTTCCTCTGTCGGCATATTGGCAGCATTTCAGCCCTTCTGAGCTACCTTATTCCTTCCATGTTGTCTGCTCCCTGTAGTGAGCTATTTCTTTGAGACATTCAGTCAGCATGAGGCCAAGAAACTATGGCTTTGAGTTAGTTTTCTCAGCATGGTGCCAAAAATAGGACAGATCTTTTATACATCAAGGAGCAAAGTGCTCTTCTCCTTACACTATTATGAGGTCTGGGTTAATGGGGAACACTGACTGTACTCTTCCAGTCATGGCATTATGAAATCTGGGGGTTAATGATTTTTCATAACAATCCTGTTGAACATTTTAAGTGTCTTTGTACAGATATTACAGGTGTTATACACTGTCTGTACCTTGCCTACAACCAAACAATTGATACAGCCATTTATGCACACCTTAACCAGTTTCCATGGCAGCACACAGAGTAGTCCCTTCTTAGAGCAGTCCTTTTTAGTATTAAACCAGAGGAATTAGTCCTAGGGTGTATATCATGTGTGTGCATGTGGGGGGGGGGGTCTTCTGTATAACACAGTTTATATTATGTGTAAGCAATAACTCATTCATGATATTGCAAGGTGAAAGCATAACTGACAAAGTGCTTTGCAAACCCAGCTGTATGCTAATATCTGCTCAGCTTGCAATCTACCACACAAAATGGCATTTTTTTTTGTTTTGTTTTTTGTTTTTTATTTTTTTTTTACTATGCAGTCCTTTTTCTTTCCTTTTTGATGAACTTCTTTTAGGTTTGCATGGAGCATATTTTATACATTTTTCTTAGCTAATCAGATTATTTGATTTTGTGATTCCACTTCAGATAGATAGATAGATAGATAGATAGATAGATAGATAGATAGATAGATAGATAGATAGGAGTAATAAAGTTAACTGAATGACATTTGGTTGACATTCATTTAGTTGACAATATATGGTCATCTAAGCAGTTGTTCGACAGGTGTGCAAGACTGCACAATACTCAAGGCTGAGGAATATGCCTTTTCCCTGACATTGTGCAATCTTGGAGTTAGTATATATAACAGAAGGTGGGTGTGCAGCCCCCCCCCCCCCCCGTAGGGGGGCTTTCCCACTGAAAAAAAAAAACAATGGTTTTCTGTCATTTTTTCTTGTAATTTTGCATGTGCCAATGTTATTGCTCAGTGCATGTGAAGTAACACGTTAACGTTTGCATTGTCAACATTTTGTGGTTAACATTTTAAACACTGGCATTTGGGTCTTTCGCTTTTGTTCAGTAGACCAAGCTAGGTAGAGAGATAGATAGATAGATAGATAGATAGATAGATAGATAGATAGATAGATAGATAGATAGATAGATAAATAGATGGGCTGATATTTAACCATATAAGTTCAATAGGCTCAAGTCGATTTTTTTCATAGGGAAGCCTGGATCATTCTCTAATTAAAATAGTTGCAGAGTCATGCAATATGCAAGAAGAGATGGAGGAATCAAATTAAGGACTACACAATGAATCTTAACAGTGAGTTATAGCCTTTAGCCATCAGTGTTAAGTGACATCTGAGGTGCCATAGTCTGTGTTTGGATATAGGCAAACATTTTCACTTTCCTACTGTGATATAAATTTAGCTTACATTTATCTTACAGAAAAGTGTTAATTGTTTAAAATGAGTTATAAGGTTAATTTTATCTTTACTGTCCTTTGGAAAAGATACAGCTAAGTGGAATATCATACGTAGTCAGAAACCATAAGGTTGATGATCATTCTGAGCTTTGCTAGAGCTGAGTTATTACAAACCGTATCAAGAACAGCAGTTCCAGGCCCCAGGAGTATGGCCTGACTTGTGCAATTGTACTCGTTATTAACCCATATATGACCAGCTCTGCACAGAGAACCATCTCTGTTCACCCAAGCCTCTGCTGAGTCATTCGTCTTTCAGCAGCTCTCTGCAGGGGAAGGTTTATCAGTTCCAGACATAATCAACAGCTCTGGCAGCAGTATCTCAACAGGCATCCAAGTAAGCCCAAGCTTGCTCTGGGGATATAATGATTGCTTTGTTCCTGCCATGTGCATGAAAAAAACAGCTTGGTGCATTTATGCATTTCAATCTACAGCATTTTGTCATTTTAAATCAGATGTTATTTTGAGTAGGACACTAGCAAATCAACAATTTTCAGTAAATCCGGGATTATGCAATAGCATAAAAAAGTTTAACTTTTGACTACAATGTCTCGCTTGGTTTAGTCGAAAAAAAAGGCAAGATTAAGCAAACCCCTCTGGACTTGTCAGATGATTCCAAGGTTGCTGAGTTGAGCAAGACGGCCATATGTTTGCAGAATAATAGTGTAACTCAAGACTGAAATCTGTAACTCTGCTTATGCCTAGTAATTGTTTAGTTGCTCAGCCCAGACTTTTTTAAATTCTCTTTTTAACTATTTACCTTACATTCTGACTTCTGACACCTCTTATGCATGTTTCAGATATTGTTTACAATACATCCTGAGTAGGTATGAAAAATGTATAAAGCTTACTGAAAACAATTTTTCTTTTACTGACTGACATTTTTGCATTGTTTTTACTGGCAATAGTGGCAAACTATAAAAGTTAAAAAAGCTCATTTTTTTTCATTTTAATCATGATATCACTGTTTAGGTTTACCATGACTTGTAACTACCCATATGTACACATCTCTTAAGAGAATAATGGGTGATTTATTGTTACCTCTTTTCTTCTTTCTTTAAACTGTAATTGAATGCATATTATTTAATACACACAAATCAACCATTCATGCAGTGCAGACTTCCTGAATAGCTTTACTGTTCTCAGGCTTATCTATTGAAGTACATTTCCAGAGATTTGCTGACTTTTCAGTTTCTTCTGCATTAGCTAAACTAGAAATGGATTCATTCACAAAATTGTGAATTATACTAAAGTCAACTAAATGAAGAAAACTGTCAACATAGTATATGTGAAATTTCTTTATGATGGACAAGGATAATATATTTAAGTTATTTTGGTTCATCTGCCTCTCCTTCTCTGTTCCATAGATGCATCCACTAATATACTAATTTCTTTAGTCACCAGAGTTCATTTTTGCCCTGAAAAGGAGAATACTGCCCATGTAAGCTGCATCAGACTGTGTCATGGATGACTATAGGGCAAAACAGCTGCCTCATCTAGGCCAGTCAGACCATCTATCCACATTATTGACTCTAGCATATACTCCTGTTAGGAGAAAAGACCAGATTACTTAAAATATGTCTGGAAGGTACACTCTCATAGCTACAGGATAGTTTTGAAAGACCTGCCTAGGACCATGCCCCTCAACCTCTTGGCACAAGAAATCTGGGCAAAGCATGACATAATGAAGGGACAAAGGGACAAAAATAGGGACACATTTGAAATATTGCTCTTATAAACTTAGAAAGTTGCTAGAATAACAGAATTTGCCTTAGCATGTATTTTTGGAAGGACATGAAGTCTGGAACTCAAATGTATGTCATTATTTAGTGACTTTAATCCTCAGATCATACTAGTGATTTGTCAGAAAACCATCAAGTGTATGAGGAACAGGCCAAAAATAGGCAAAAATCTGGACATTCTGCAAATATCTGGACAGCTGAGAGGTATGAGACATTTTTGAGGATCAGGTTCTGGAAAAGTACACATCAATGGTACTCTTCTACATAAAAAACTATGTTGACAATGTCACTGTCAGCAAGCATATTCATGTGTACCTTAATCAGAAGCCCTGGATGATGAAGGAGGTCAGATCTCTTCTCAAGTACCACAATACAGCCTTCAGGTCTGGCAACAGAATCCTTTACAGCTTGTCTAGATCCAACTTAAAGAGAGCCATCAGGGAGGCTAAAGTGGTGTATAAGAGGAAGATGGAGGACCACTTTACCAACCATTGACCCCAAGTATTTAAACTCATCCACCTTCGCCACCTCTACTCCTTGCATCCTCACCACTCCTCTATCATCCCTCTCATTCACACACATATATTCTGTCTTAGTCCTGCTGACCTTCATTCCTCTTCTCTCTAGAGCATATCTCCATCTCTCCAGGGTCTCCTCCACCTGTTCCCTACTCTCACTACAGATCACAATGTCATCTGCAAACATCATAGTCCACGGGGACGCCTGTCTGATCTCATCTGTCAACCTGTCCATCACCATTGCAAATAAGAAAGGGCTCAGAGCTGATCCTTGATGTAACCCCACCTCCACCTTAAATGCATCCGTCACTCCCAACGCAGACCTCACCGCTGTCACACTACCCTTGTACATATCCTGTACCACTCTTACATACTTTTCTGACACTCCTGACTTCCTCATACAATACCACAACTCCTCTCTAGGCACCCTGTCATTTGCTTTCTCTAAGTCTACAAAAACACAATGCAACTCCTTCCGACATTCTCTGTACATCTCCATCAACACTCTCAGAGCAAAGATCGCATCTGTAGTGCTCTTTCCTGGCATGAAACCATACTGCTGATCACTAATCATCACGTCCCTTCTTAACCTTGCTTCCACTACTCTTTCCCATAACTTCATGCTGTGACTGATCAGCTTTATCCCTCTGTAGTTAATACAGCTCTGCACATCACCCTTATTCTTAAAAATCGGTACCAAAACACTTTTTCTCCATTCCTCAGGCATCCTCTCACTTTCCAAGATTTCATTAAACAATCTGGTTAAAAACTCCACTGCCATTTCACCTAAACACCTCCATGCTTCCACAGGTATGTCATCTGGGCCAACAGCCTTTCCATTCTTCATTCTCTTCATAGCTATCCTTACTTCCTCCTTGCTAATCCATTGTACTTCATGATTTACTATCCTTACATCATCCAACCTTCTCTCCCTCTCATTCTCTTCATTCATCAACCCCTCAAAGTACTCTTTCCATCTCCTCAACACACTCTCCTCACTTGTGAGTATGTTTCCCTCATTATCCTTTATCACCTTTACCTGCTGCACATCTTTCCTAGCTCGGTCCCTCTGTCTAGCCAATTGGTACAGGTCCTTTTCTCCCTCCTTAGTGTCCAACTTTTCATACAACTCTTCATATGCCTTATCCTTAGCCTTCGCCACCTCTCTCTTTGCCATGCACCTCATCTCCTTATACTCCTGTCTACTTTCTTCATCTCTCTGACAATCCCACTTCTTCTTTGCCAATTATACAATTCTCTGCATACTCTCCTGTACTTCCTCATTCCACCACCATGTCTCCTTGTCATCCTTCCTCTGTCCAGATGTGATACTAAGCACCTTTCTAGCCATCTCCCTTACTAGCTCTGCTGTAGTTACCCAGCTATTTGGTAACTCTTCACTGCCACCTAGTGCCTGCCTTAACTCATTCCTGAACTCCACCTCACAATTACTCTTTTTCAATTTCCACCACTTGATCCTTGGTGCTGAACCTCACACTCCTCCTCTTCTTGATAACCAACGTCATCCTACAAACCACTATCCTATGCTGCCTAACAACACTTTCTCCGGTCACCACTTTACAGTCTCCAATCTCCTTCAAACTGGCCCTCCTACATAAGATATAATCCACCTGTGTGCATCTTCCTCCACTCTTGTATGTCACCCTATGCTCCTCCCTCTTGTTAAAATACGTATTCACCACAGCCATGTCCATCCTTTTTGCAAAACCCACTACCATCTGACCTTCTGCATTCCTATGTTTAACACCATACCTACCCATCACTTCCTCATCCCCTTTGTTCCCTTCACCAACATGCCCATTGAAATCTGCTCCAATCACCACTCTCTCACCCTTGGGTACAGTCATCACCACTTCATACAATTCACTCCAAAATTTTTCTTTCTCATCCATTGCACACCCAACTTGTAGAGCATACGCACTAACAACATTCATCATTACACCATCAATTTCCAGCTTCATAAACATCACTCTATCCAACACTTTTTCACCTCCAAAACACTCTCAGCATACTGTTCCTTCAGAATAACTCCTACGCCATTTCTCCTCCCATCCACACCATGATAAAACAATTTGAACCCACCTCTGATACACCTAGCCTTTCTCCCCTTCCATCTGGTCTCTTGCACACACAATATACCAACCTTCCTTCTGTCCATCATATCAGCTAGCTCTCTCCCTATACCAGTCATACTGCCAACATTCAAAGTTCCGACCCTCACTACCACAGTCCTAGCCTTTCTCCTCTCCTCCTGCCTTCGGCCAGATCTTCCGCCTCTTCTCCTCCTTCGGCCAACAGTAGCTCAATTTCCACCAGCACCCTGTAGGCTAACAGTACTGGTGGTGGTCGTTGTTAACCTGGGCCTCGACCGATCCAGTATAAAAATTTTTCTTGGTGACTGCATGAAATGTTTTGGCGAAGTTTTACGCCAGATGACCTTCCTGATGCAACCTTCCCCATTTATCCGGGCTTGGGATCGGCACAAAGAAATGCACTGGCTTGTACCTACATAAACAAACTAAATAAACCACATGCATACACTAACCAAAACCCTACTTCTAACCCTAAACTAAACCCTACTTCTAATCCTACACTAAATCTTGCATATACCATCATGTATGTACATACCTTAACCCGTAACTATCGCACACTTACCTTAAGAAGCTATACTCAAACAAAATAAATAATCCATACACATACACTTAACAAAACCCTACTTCTAACCCTACACTAAATCTCACATACATTACCATCTATACACTTACCTTAACCTGCACCCTAACCCTAAGGTCCGTAACTATCGCACACTTACCTTACGGAGCTATACCGCAGAAGGGCCAACCATGACGATTTGATGTTTCAGATTTCGCGCTTCAGGACAATCGATGTTTTCGCAGTTCGATGAAGAAGTGTCAGCGTTTAGGTATTCGGGTAAGTAAATGTTCATGCTTTTAATATAGACCTGTCTAAGTCTACTATTCTATCTTGTCTGAAGTCAACTACGATCATTCCACTGCCAAACAAACCTGCCATCAGCAGTCTCAATGACTGCCATGCAGTGGCACTTACTCCAGTCAATATGAAGTGTTTTGAACAACTGGCTGTGAGACACATCAAGGACAGTATCTTACCTTAGATAGCACGTACATTATTAGAATGTGCATGTGAAAGGCTCACAAGAACAGATATCACTTTATATACTATGTACATACTCGAATGTTATGCGACAGACTTGTATGTACGAATATCACTTTACTTGGAATATACATTATCAGCAAACTAACAGACATAATTCTGTCCTGCATGTCTTGAGTCTGCTCCAGCACCTGTATCTAAGTGACCATGCCTGCAAAACCTTCTTTGGAAGGCACCCTCTGGCATTCTCTCTAGAGACCTACTCTTTCTCTACACAGAGAAGGAGTGTCACTACTCAAAGATCCTTCTATATTGCTGAATGCCACATTCTATGACCCCAACTGCCCTGTAAAAATGCCACATTTCCATTGACACATCTGTATGCTTACAGACCAAATAGGTCTATGGAAGATGCCGTCTCCACTGCCTTACACACTGCACTTTGTCATCTTGAGCAACAGGGGAACTATGTGAGGATGGTCTTTGTAGACTTTAGTTCAGCTTTTAACACAGTTATCCCAGGTAGACTGGTCACTAAACTCGCTGACCTAGGACTTTCAGAACCTAACTGCCACTGGATCAAAGACTTTTTGACTAACGACCTCAGATTGTTAGACTAGGCCCATACCACTCCTCCAGTCTCAGGCTAAACACTGGTGTCCCACAAGGTTGTGTGCTGATCCCCCTTCTGTATACTTTTTACACCCATGACTGTGTCCCCTCTCATTCTACTAATACCATCATTAAGTTTATGGATGACACCACAGTGGTTGGACTTATTTCAGGAGAAGACGAGACAGAACATAGAGATAAAGTTCAAAGACTGGCTGCATGGTGCCCTGAACTCTTACAAAACAAAATAACTCATAATAGATTTCCAGAGGCACAACACAGATCACAACCTAATATATATCAGTGGAGACTGTGTGGAAAGGGATCCTGCCTTCAAGTTTCTATGGCAAAAGATCTCTCTTGGTCCATAAATACCATGAAGACAGTCAAGAAGGCACAGCAGAGACTCCATTTCCTGAGGATCCTCATGAAAAACAACCTACAAGCGAAGATACTAGTGTCTTTCTGCTGTTTTAGTAAAAGTGTGCCGGCATACTGTATTTCCAAGTGGTATGCCAGCAGCTCAGTGGCAAACAGGAAGGTCCTTCAAAGGATCATTAACTCTGCCAAGAAAATCATTGGCTGCTCACTTTACTCTTTTGCGGAACTCTTCAGTTCTTGCTGTATCAGCATGGAAACCAACATCTGGAAAGACCCTTCCCACCCTGGACATCACTTGTTTGAAATGCTGTCTTCTGACAGATAGTTGAGGTCCATTCCATCCCAGACAAACAGACTTATGAACAGTTTCTGTCTCAGAGCCATGCATGAACTGAACAATGCTAAATACTCACACTGAGTACAGATAATAGCCATTTGTACCATAAGGTATCTGTTTACATTCCTGTGCATGTTACTTTATTCCTTTCATGTGCAATATAACCAAGTGCAATAACTTAGTTGTTACTGCATTGCATTGCATTATATTGTATTGTTTGGTATTGTATTGTCGCTGTTGTTGTTGTTGTGTCTTTCGGCTTTTCCCGGTTAGGGGTCACCACAGCGGAACTCCGGTCCGTTAATGATTGGCAGTAGATTTTTAAGTGCCGAGTTGCTGGCCCTGATGCACAACCTTCAACGAAGGTACACCCATTCGTGCATGTCTCCACACAGAAGATGCTCTAGCTGAGAATTGAACAGGACAACGTCTTACTGTGAAGCGACAACGCTACCGCAGCACCACCACTGCAGTTTCTCTTATTTATTCATGTTCATTACATGCAAATGCACCTTAGGAGGATTGCTGCAAATTTCATAGTACTTGTGCAATGACAAGGAATCTTATGTTATCTTATCTTATCTTAACTAAAAGAACATTCAGTTGTTACAATATGTAACAGCTCATTGGTGACAAAAGGAAAAGTGAAAAGAGAAAAGTGTCTGCTGTGCACATTAATAACACAACTGCAAAGAAAAAGTGTAGTGGCAAAGATATTTTCAAGATGTGAAATGCAAAGATAGCAAAATCAAAAATTACAAATGAAAAACGATTTAGAGGAATAATTTATAACAGGCATGTAGAGTGCAACAAGTGACATTATGTAGGGTATGTATAGGCAACAGATTACTTAAATTAAATGCTCATCACATTTTTTGTTAGACTAGAGCAAGAAATCTGCAAATAAGTCCTCAATCTGTACTTCACAGAGGGCTGTGCATAAATAATCTTAAGATCCTTGTAACATGATAGCCAAACCATTATATCACACTTACAGAAGTATTTTATTGCTTAGGAGTAGATATATATTGTCACTTAGTGGCATGCTTCTTTTGTCTAAGGCAATAAGGATAAGGTGGACGTGATGATAGTGACATTACCCTCTTTGTCATAGAACGATATACATAAAGAACAATGATGACTTCTTCAACCTTTGTCTGATACAACCCAACTCACAAAATAGCATGTACATTATCAGAATGACCATGGGAAAGGCTCGTGCAAACAAATATTATTTTACATAAGGTATTTTATCAAAATGTGCATGTGAGAGACTCACATATACAAATATTAATTTGCATGGCACGTGCATTAACAGAATGAGCATGTGAGAAGCTTATATTTGCAATTATTACTTTACATAGCATGTGTTTTATCAGAATGTGCATATGAGAAGAATTCAAATATAAATATTACTTTACACAGCACAAACTCTACCAGAATGTGCATGTAAGAGACTCACATGTACAAATATTGGCTCCCACTCGAAATGTTAGCACTCAAAATCCTGAGTGCTGAAAAGCCTAAAACAAGACCAAATACACATGAGAATAGCAGATCTTGAGAATCACTCTTCTTCTTAAAACTTCTTTTGCAGAGGAGGGGGGCAATTCTCCATACCCCAAAGATATATATACCAACTCCAACATCACTATACCTTGGATTAAAGGGAATATTCCAAGAAATGGCATCTTGGACTTGTTGTATGTAAGTCCATTCTTTCAGCCATTCAGTCTCCATATTTCAGAACTCCCGCTAGCAGGTTCTGACATTTCAAAATGGTTACGACAAATATTACTTTAGATAGCACGGATATTACCAGAAGGTGCATACAAGAAGCTTACATGTAGAAACATATACATAATCAGACTGTGTTTGTGAGAAACTAACTCACACATACAATTATTATTTTATGTAACACATACATTATCAGAATGTGTGTGTGAGAGGCTCAAGGATACAAATATTACTTTAGATAGCATGAATATTACCAGAATGTGCATACGAGAGGCTCACATGTATAAATATTACTTTACATGACATGTACATTTTCAAAATGTGCATGTGAGAAGCTTTTCTATACAAATATTACTTTACATGACATCTACATTATCAGGATGTATATATGAGAGGCTCACAAGAACAAATATTACTTTATATAATATATACATTATTAAACTGTTCATGTGACAGGCTTGTATGTACAAATATCACTTTACTTAAAATATACATTATCAGCAAACTAACAGACATAATTCTGTCCTGCATGTCTTGAGTCTGCCCCAGGACCTGTATCTAAGTGATCATGCCTGCAACAGCTTCTTTGGAAGGCACCAAGTGGCATCCTCCCTAGAGACCTACTCTTCTCTACACGGAGAAGCAGTGTCACTGCTCAAAGATCCTTCTATATTGCTGAATGCCTCATTTGATGACCCCAACTGCCCTGTAAAAATGCTACATTTCCATTGATTCTGTCATCTCATCCATTCTGCCGTACTTAAAGCTCATATGCCATAGATGATGATATAGCATGAACAGTAAGCTGGGAGCTTCATCTTATGACTCTGCTCTCAGTTCACCATAACAGTCTGTTACAATACTTGCAGTACTGCTGCCTCTGCACCTGCCCACCCACTGACCAGCCTTCCAATTTGCTCTGTCCTCACTCCTAAACAACATCCCACAACATTGAAACTCCTCCACCTGTGGCTGCATAGTTCCTGTACAAGAGGTATAAGAAAATGTTTCTTTCCCGCTTACACTTTGTACAAGATCGACATTTAGCAGCCATCATTCACTATAATGTGCATCTGCTGTATCCTACATTATATAAAATAATGTGGGAGGCTTAGCCACACTGCAGAGCATGCATCTATGAATCACAAGTAGCACACGGTACAGGATTTTGTTGAACATCTGCACAATACACCGCCACATAATACTGTATAGGAATATGCTGTTAATCGGTGTGTTATCATAGTATTTTATAAAAAAAATGAACAAGCACAAGAATCTGTCTAGTTCCAACCTCACCACCATGAGTACTGAGGCAAAAAAATAAATAAATAAAAAAATAAAGAAACTAGTGGTCTTAAAACTTCATTGATAAGCTCAGTCACAATAATTTCCAAAAATCATGAAAGTCAGGTAGTGTTCCAAAGCAATAAGCCTTTATTCATCACAGACAAGTGATCCTCAGTAACAAAAAATCAGAAATATTTTAACAATGTTAAACATATCAGTATGTTATATACTTAGAAGTGGGTGTGGAAATGTATGTATTGTTTAATTTTAAACCGGTCTATTCAAGGCAAACAGTATAAACAGGGCCATAAAAGTTCATTTTAGAACAGCAAGTACCCACCCTCACACACTACTTCTGATTAGATTAAATTAGATCTTAGTTAGGGAAAACCCTACCTATCTATTTGCAACCCACATTCTAAAATCAGGCATTAAGAAAAGCATAAAATACACATAAGACTTTTAACTAAAATCATTTTCAGCTACCTAAGGCAATAAAGCCTTCATCAGGTCTGTGACAAGAACTAATATCAGGAAAAAGCACATAACTATCTAGCCATAAATATAATCTAACTAGAGCACCATAAATATAAAAATACATTGTCTAATAATATCATCTAGTAAGCATCCATCCATGTGTATTAGTGTGCAAAAAAAAAGTAATTAACAGCTCAGAAACAATGTCAGTGCAAAAAAAAAATGTCTTGACAGTTTTCGTATTTACAGCCCGAATACATGTTTATACAATAAAAACTAATAGAAAAAAAGCATACAAAAATACAGAAAACACGTGGATGAAGTAAACTAATAATGTATATAAGTGTGCAGGTGTGTGCATGAGTGTGCATGAATGTCCACCAGTATGGTAAATGGGGGAATTATACCAATACTACATGGTAATAGCGGCTTGAAAAAATGCGTGTTTTGAATTTACCATTTAAATCTCTGGTGTGATGCAATAAATCTAATCAAAGTGCAAAAAATTAAATAATATGTATATTTTCCACACCTACTTTTAAGTATATAAAAGCTGATATGTTTAACATTTTTTAAATATTTCTGATTTTTTTGTTACTGAGGATTGCTTGTCTGTGACTAATAAAGGCGTGTTTCTTTGGAACCCTATCTGGGTTTCATAATTTTTGGAAATTATTGTGACTGATCTCATCAATGAAGTTTTAAGACCGTTAGTTTCTTTTTATTTTCAATATTTTTATTCTAAACTTCCCTTCATTTTAAAAGTAAGATGAAAGCATTTTATTTTATTTTATTTTATTTAGGTGGTCTCCCCCATTTTTTTGAAGATTTTGGAAAAAGTTTTTTGTTATTTTTGTCTAACTACTTTTGCAGCCAAATGCAGCTGAGCAAGGGGCATATAACATGGTTGACTCAAGTAGACGAGAAATGAGCAGACACAAAGATGACAAGACACACTATGCACATCTTTGTGTGATGTGTGATTGCTTGATTGTGTGACAACAGGAGAATGGCAGAAAGGTAATCGCATTGCTGTTTTTGGTATAAGGAAACTAGCTTCTGTTCAAGTACTATATGTTAGCACAAAATAAACTCTAAGTACTGTTAAATAGTTACATTAGTTAACAAAATTATTCATCAATAATTCAACCGAGCAGGTGAAATTATTTAACTTTACTGACATAAACAAATTTGGGTTAAATTATCAGTGAGACTATGTCACTGAACTGTTCTATGATAATTCTGAGATTATTTCAGTAATAACAGTTATTTTACTGTAATCACATACCTAGATTAATAAAATCCATGTAGTGATAGTGTACAGCCTACACTGAATGTTACCATGTCCATATACACATTTCCCTCTTGGCAACACACCATGCATATTAATCATGGTGCGTTGCCGAGGAAGAGCCATGGAACACAGTTATTAAATCAGTGTAGGGAGTGTGGTGCTAACTGTGTCTGCAGTTGAGTAATACACTCCCTGCACTGTCCAATTGTATTATAGCAATGTAAGTTAATTTTTTTATTTGTTTAAAAAGCATGTTTGCACAGCACTGAGTGGAGTGCAACAGTGCTAAGCAGTGCCAAGACCCCTGCCAGACTTCTAAAAATAGAAACCAGATATATTTAATTATTTATGCAAAGGTCAAGTTTAAGCATAGCTGAGCGGGTTTGCATGGTGCTGTGCTCAGCACTGCTTAAAGGTAGCTCAGAGGTATATGTAAAGATATAGCAAAATCCATGTAGCTAAATGGGTAGATTTACAGCCTCATGTGCAGTAGGTGCAGAGTTTGAATACATAGAAGGGCAAGTTAGCATTTTTGTTCGAAATAGAAATTATGCAAATTATTTTTTAATACTGGCCTGCTGCACTCAGCTAAGCTCTGCTAAGACCTGCTAAGCACTGCATAAACAAAATAATGGCTGATAATGTTTGTACACTGCTTGGCGCCACTTGGCTGGTTTGCTCACTGCTAAGCACTGCCAAGTATTCGGTGTATTCCAGTTTTCACACTGCTTAGCTCAGCTATGCTGGTTTGTGCGGTGCTAAGCAATGTGCCGCATTTTTAAATATTGCCCATTGGCATGTAAGGGTGGGAAAACAGGCTATATTAAGCCCAATAGGTGGGAATACAGCATAATCTGTTGGAATTCTGTCTCTGAAGGATGCAATGGCAGGCATTGGAGAGGATTTGTGCTTTTGGGCACAGTGTTTGGCCATTTAGGCATCCAGGGTCATGGTCACACTCCTTGTAAAAAATGATGATGACCGGCTGAAGCAGGGAGGTTACCAGGGTTCAGAGTGCAAGATGGAGGCCTGGGGACAGCTAACAAGGGACCTCACCAGTGCAACTGGTATCCCCTGCACAGGTGACTAGGGTCGTCACCACCATGATTACCTGAAAAGACAGAACGGGGCTCTCTTGGATATGGGTCCAAGAATTCCAGGCAGGGAATGCCCCACATGTATGTAAGTACTTTTACCTGTGTTACACTAATATCTAATCTTGAATGTCTGCTAAATACATGTGCTTCTCTCCCAACAGCTGCAGAGGAGAGGGCTTGCAGCATCAAGGTGCATGCCAGGCACTTGGCCAGGTTGTGCTGTGAGTGTGGTGAGTATAGATGTATTTTGCTATCTATAGTCAAATAAGCAAGAAAGAGTAAACCATTAACTGTGATTAGGTATATACAGTAAAGAGTGTATTGTAATGAATGAGGACTTACACCTGTACTGCAAGAAGTACATACTGCCAACTGTAGTGTTATATGCAGGGAAGACTAAAGCATTAACCTTAATAAAGTATATGCAATAATATTTGTAGTGTAATAACTGTGGAATTACAATGGTATTGCAACACCTGCATAACGACTGCTGTTGTGCAATAAAAATGTCAAACTATACCAGTAACTGATTAAAGGTATCTCTAATAAAGTCTGTTATGCAATGACTGTGGATGTAGGGCTGTTTTGCAAGAAATCAATTATGACAATTGTTCTGCAATGAACACATGAAATAATATCAGTACCTGCATGAAGGTATATCTAATAAAGTCTGTTTTGCAATAAGTGTGGAAGTAGGGCTGTTTTGCAAGAAATCAATTATTACAACTGTTCTGCAATAAAAACACAAAATAATATCAGTACCTGCATGAAGGTATAGCTAATAAAGGCTGTTGTGCAATAAGTGTAGGTTCAGAGTTGTTTTGTAAGAAATGAATTATGACAACTGGTCTGCAACAACACATGGACCAATAGTAATAACACCAAGGTAAATCATGTACATCGGGAATGTCTTGTTATCACCACTGCATGTCAGCTACAAGCATTCAGGCTATGAGTTATGGTGCTGTACCCAGGTATAACAGTGTACTAGTTGTAAACTGCAAATAATAACCCATAATCAGATATTGTTTGTTGACTTCACAGATATTTCAATACACTAACAATGCATTGTGTACACCTGCATTTATGTAGTAATGTATAGTTTACCTAGTATCTCTGTATTCTTGAATCTCATGCATGTGTGTTCAACTGTCACTGCAGTCAAGTATAAAACTGTACCACTATTGCCAGGTCATATTTTGGTGCCAGGTGAGTTCTAGGTAAATATGTCAGTCAATAACTTGCAGTGACTCAGGAGCTCAGTTTGCTAAATGCTTTGTATGAAGTACATTTTTGCCACACACAGACCAGGGTTTGAATCCAGTGCTATGTAGATCTAAATATTACAGTATCAGTCACGTGATGTTTACAGATATTCTCTCCACAGGAACTACAGGTAAATGGGTGAGGTAGCCCATATTATGAGTACATTATTGTGTGTTTAACTGTTACAATCATTACCAAGAATGTGAAAATATAGCATAAAATATAGGAAATATGTATAATAATTCAGACGATCTCCTGCCCTTGGAGTGTGTGCTTCCTGCCACTACATACTGGGAATGAGTTGCCGATCCTCCTACCCAAAAGCCTAAACTGTTTAATTGAACAACATCTCAGAAAAACTTGGGAAACCATTCCAGGCTCCTTGCAGAACATAAAACAGGATGGAAACTTCACTTTTCAACAACCCACTACATACCGGGAACAAGTTACCACTCCCTCTACCTACCAGCCTGAATAAACTGCTTAATTGGACAACACCTCAGAAAAACTTGGGGAACAATTCCAGACTCCTTGCAGAACATAAAATGGGATGGAAACCTCCCTTTTCAACAACATATGTGCTGATTTAGTTGTAGTTACCACTAGGGTCCCAGTCCTGTTATAACTTTGTTTTTAGGGATTCATTTAATCAACTAAGAGATAATCACTGTGAACAGTCCATGTCTCAGACTCTGCCAGTGCTACCACACTCACAGAAGAGCTCCTGAAAGCATTTGTCTTCCCACCTTCCCTTTCCTTGTTATCCCCGGACCTTTCTTTTTAGTGCTTGCTTTCCCTTTCTTTGCCCACTAGATAGCACTGTAATCACTCGGTAGAGCAGCTCACCCAACTAACCCACATCAACTCCTTTTCCTGAGACTCCTTTACACTGTCCCAATCACGGTAATTTCATCTTATAGTTACCTACCACATTTCCTGCTAGTGACTGCTCCGACCACTGATTCTTAGGGCCTAGGTGCCTGAACTCTCCTTGCTCTACTCTCCCTATCTCCCTCTTTCTGTAACCCCTGTGACGACTGGGGAGAGATGGGTGAAGGCTGCCAGCCTAGTCAAATAGAAATTGACATATAATTCTGGCATTTGTAAATAAATGTAAAATACAGGCATGTTTTCTTGATAATAAATGTAAAATGCAGGCATGTTTCTTTAGTGTAAAGAATACTGTGAAATGTGGAACTTCAAAATATGTGACAACATTGCACTCTACTGGCCCAGTGAAGCATGTTGTGACCCTTTCATGTTAGAATTCGGCTCCACTGCAGTTGGATGAAGGTTTCATGCCCATTGTTTTAAGGCTAAAGTTTGACCAGAATTAAGACGTGGAATGTGCTTTATTGCTCTAGTTTTGGATAGAATATACATGTGAAATGTGTTCTATTGTTGTACGTTTCTGTGCAGGTGTTACATTGCTAAATAATGCAGTTTGTGGCCTGAGATCTCAGACCAGGTGTTAAGATGATACAATGTGAATACTGGGAAAACCTAAGTGTCAAAAATGATGTAATTTGGGATGGCCTTAGAGACATGTGTGTTAGTAATGTTTAAAATACTATTTCTCACAAGAGACCTGAGAGCATTTTGACTTTGTACATCTAGTTTATCAGCACTCTGCCTTGTGTGCACATGTAAGTTTTAGCACTGTGATTTCTTGCAGGAATAGTTAAAGCTAGTAAAGATTAATTAGATATTTTTCTTTGAAATCAGACCTGTCCTACTGTATTATTTTAAGTTTCTGTGTGATTTTTGAACTCTTAGATATCTCTGTGGTGTAGTAGTTTTGTCTTGTCTTTTAATTATTTATTATTAAGTATTTTTAAAACCTTCTATCTGTGGATGATTTGTGTAGAGATAAGCTCTAGAGTACATTACATATTTATAGAGGTTATTGTAATAGGCCACTCTAAAGTAAGCCTTGACTGTTTGTCATACTACCATTGGATAATAATATTGCAGAGTAATAACTGGACACCCTTTTAAGGGCCTTTTAGTAGCTGATATTATTAACTGGGTGGTGGCAGTAATTACTACTGTATAGTCTGGGTAAAGGGGCACAGCTGGAGAATCTGTGTCAGCCTTTCCCAAGAGTGTCTGTGAAGTTGTATAAATACTTATCTCAAAGTGTGTGTGTTTTATGTCAGCTACTTGGCAGGGACAGGAAGCAATGGTTGTACAGAGAGGGTACTGGAGGTTCTAGCTTGCCCAGTTAGGCTGAGACCTGGACGCTATAGCTGTGCCCGTGGGGAGTCTTATTGGGGACACGGTGAGCAAGGGAGCAGCCAGCCCCAGACTGACTGTGATCTCTGTGTGTACTTAAGGGAAATTGTACTTTACTGTGTGTATTAGTTATCCTTTTCTCTTCTAGGAGATGGCCTCCCTGGTGTTAGTGGTGAGGATTAAGGCTCCTTGATTGCTGGGTCAGGGCACGGTCGTCACAAAAATTTGGCAGTGGTGGGATCTACTTCACATACTAATTGGCTTGTAGTGGTGTAGGGTAGAGCGAATTTTTGTAGCTTATGTACAGTGATTTCTAAAAGTGTTTTGTACTCTAAAACAGCCACGCAGTGTATACTCAGAGTTCAGATCACAATAGTTTTATTTCTTTTGTTAGCTTAGTGTTAGTCAGGGTGAGCAGGCAGCATGTCAGCAGAAGAGTATGGAAAGTTGACAAGGAGCCAGCTGGCAGAGATGTGCCAGGCTAGGGGACTGGTGCATGGAAACCTGACTAAAGCAGACCTGATTGCAGCCTTGGTTACAGCTGCATCAAAAAACAGCAGCCTGGAGGAAAATCAGACTGACAGTGGAGATACAATATCCTCAGAGAACTGACAGCTCAACCTTTCTGCAGTGGACTTAAAAATCAAGCTGGAGATAAAGAGACTTGAGTTAGAGGCCAGGCGTATGAACTAGAAGCAG
Source organism: Protopterus annectens (assembly GCF_019279795.1). Classification (NCBI taxonomy): domain Eukaryota; kingdom Metazoa; phylum Chordata; order Ceratodontiformes; family Protopteridae; genus Protopterus; species Protopterus annectens. Next base: position 1,152,488,857 of record NC_056735.1, read on the forward strand.
CCGAGAAAATGAGAAGTCTACAAGCTGAGGAAAATGAATAGCAGAGGAGCATGAGAGGGAAATGTTGACTCTTCACCAGAGTCATGGAGGTTATGGGGAAGGGAGTAACTGGACCCAAGAAGCACAAAAGGTCAGTAAAATTCTGCCAGAGTTTAAAGAGGGGGATAATTTTGATAGCTTCATTCATATGTTTGAGTGGGTATGTAAACAGTATGAAGTTGACCAAGGGCTCTGGGTATGGTTCCTGACCCCCTTACTCCATGGTAAAGCTGTAACTTCTTTAGCAAAAATGCATGACACTGACTGTTTTGATTATACTGCTGTAAAAAGACACTTGTCGGAATGTTTTAAGCTAACACCTGAAATGTATACAAAAACGTTTTGTGAGCATAGACGCAAGGCAGATAAAAATGTATGTGAATAGTTTGCTGAACTGAGCACTTATTTTCATTGCTGGGTGAGTGGATGTCAGGTCACCACTTTTGAAGGGCTGGCAGACCTTTTGGTAAGGGAACAAGCCCTTAGTACTTTGCCTGAGGACATGAGGATCTGGTTAGCTGATAGACAGTGTGCTACTTCAGAGGAGTTGGGGAAGAAGGGAGACCTATACCTAGCAAGCAGGGCAGCCCTGCACAAGAAAGGGACCCCCCCCAGTACTGCTCATGGGACTAAAGGAACCCATGGTGGGCAGCACAGACTTGCCCAACAGAATCCGCCAGTAGCAGGGGAAGCCACTAGTCCAGGTACAAGTCCAGGAACTAGGGATAAATGTTTTTAATGCAACCAGTGGGGCCATGTGGCATACTTGTGTCCATGGAGGCAAGGTGGGGAACCAAAGGTGAGGGAGCCAGTAAGTGGGAAAGACAAAATGCCAACAGTGGGTTGTCTTGAGACAACAGGGGTATGGAACTACCATCCTGCAGATGTCCTGAGAGGGAAGGATTTGGATGACGCAGTACTATGTACTTATGCAGTTACATGCAGTGAGGCTAGGAGACAAGCATGTAGGTCTGGTAGCCTAGGGGAGACCCAGACAGATGGCATACTTGCAGCCAGGACTGCTAAGGTAGTTACTTCAGGGTGTAAACTACGCTGTAGCAGTGAGACTGAATGTGAGCCACAGCTCCTTGTGGGTACTGATGTTCCCTTGGACAGAGTAACTGCAAAGGTAGAGGTGAGTAGTAGTACCCAGGCTGACAGTGAGGTACTGCTGTCAGAGGATGCCAGACGTCCTGTGGAAGGGGAGCTGGGAAGGGTTATAAAGAGGGAGTTGAGACAGGCTCAGCTCTCAGAACATACATTGCAAGGCCTGAGGCATGTAGCTAGGGAGGCACCTGATTCTCAAGGGAAGGGAGAATCTGTATACTGGGGCAAAGTGTTACTATACAGAGAGTGGACTCCTGAGGGAGGGCTAGAAGGTGAGAGAGTACAGCAGTTGGTAGTGCCTAGAGCTTACCATCTGGTGCTTCTAGCCATAGCCCATGATATTCCCTTTGCAGGTCATATGGGCATAAAACGTATAAAGAGGCGTATTATGCAAAACTTCTATTGGCCTGGAATTTCCAGAGATGTAACAGAGTGCTTCAGGACCTGTGAGCAGTGCCAAAAGTTAGGCAAGGCAGGAGACAAGGTGAGAGCTCCTTTGATGCCTTTGCCTGTGATTGAGGAGCCATTTCAGAGGGTAGCTATGGATATTGTGGGTCCTCTGAGTACCCCAAGTTCCACAGGAAAAAAGTATAGCCTAGTGATTGTAGATTATGCTACACAATACACTGAGGCAGTGGCTTTGTCCTCCATTGAGGCAGAGAAGGTGGCAAATGCTTTGCTAGAGATTTTCAGCAGGGTAGTTTCCCAAATGAAATACTGTCTGACAGAGGTACCAATTTTATGTCAGACCTGCTGGCTTGTCTGTGGAAGTCCTGTGGGGTGAAGCATATGAAGACTACCCCCTACCATCCCCAGACTAATGGTCTTGTTGAGAGGTTAAACTCTGCAATCAAGTCCATGCTATGGGCATTTGCAGATCAGTTTAAGAGGGAGTGGGACAAATATTTGCCCCATCTGTTGTTTGCTTACAGAAAGGTTCACCAGGAATCCACAGGTTTTTCACCTTTTGAGTTGCTGTATGGGCATAGGGTGAGGGGACCGCTAGATTTAATTTGAGATGAGTGGGAATGTGAGTGTGAGTCTCACAAGGAGTCTGTTGTGGCATATATCCTGAACCTCAGGACAAGGCTCAGGGAACTCATGGACCTGGCCCAGGAGAACCTGGCAGAAGCCCAACAACAGAAAACAGTGTGGTATGACAGGAATACTCGAGCTAGAGAGTATGCTGTAGGGCAGCAGATGATGGTTCTCATTCCTGTCAGACACAAAAAGTTGCAAGCAGCTTGGTCGGGACCCGACAAGGTGGTAAGAAAGGTAAGTGATGTTAACTACATGGTGGAAGTGCTAGGCAGATGGCAGGGGCAAAAATTGTACCATGTTAACATGATGAAATCTTACCATGATCAGGAGGCCCTTGTGCTGAGCATTTGCAGTGGATTGCAGGAGGAGTCTAAGGGAGATCTGGGGACTGATCTGTTCAGTGAGGCTCGGGCTAACACCTTGGTGGAAGAGGTAGCAATGTCCCAGCAGCTATCTCCTACTCAAGTTTGAGAAATCCCAGCAGTGTTGCAGGAGTTTGGGGGCATGTTCACCGGGAAACCAGGGAGCACCCACCTGGTGCAGCACCAGGTGGATACAGGATGTCAAAGGCCTATCAGGTAGGCCCCTTATAGGGTGCCTGAGAGAAGAGGTACAGGAGATGTTGGAACTAGGGGAGATTCAAGAGTTCAACAGTCCCTGGGCTTCATCAGTGATGTTGGTGCCAAAGAAGGATGGCAGCACCAGGTTCAGTGTGGATTATAGGAAATTAAATAGTCACACAGAATCTGATGCTTACCCCATGCCTAGGACAGATGAGGCCCCAAAGCAGCTTTGTGCGGCTAAGTATCTTACAACCATTGATCTTACCAAGGGTTACTGGCAGGTGCCCTTGACTCCCAGTGTTAGAGAGAAGTCAACCTTTGTGACTCCTTTTGTTTTTTGAGTTCACAAAGATGCCCTTTGGGATGAAGAATGCCCCAGTGACTTTCCAGAGGCTGGTAGACCATATCTTAGCAGGAGCAGGAGGGTTTTCCCTGGCTTTACATGGATGTTATTGCTATCTACAGCCATTCCTGGCAAGAGCACCTTCAGCATGTCAGGGAGGTGCTGGGCAGACTACAGAGGGCAGGGTTGACCATTAAGCCGAGAAAATGTCAGGTGGGTATGGCAGAGATCTTCTACCTAGGACATAGAGTGGGGAGTGGTAAGATAAGGCCAGAACCTGACAAAGTGGAAGCTATTTAGGCATGGCCTGCACCTGTTACCAAAATGCAAGTGATGGCATTCTTGGGGACAGCAGGGTACTACTAAAAGTTTGTTCCCAATTATAGTACCATAGCTGCTCCCCTCACAGACCTGATAAGGAAGAAGAGGCCAGATAAGGTAGTGTGGACCCCAGCATGTGAGCAGGCATTTCAGAAGCTTAAGGAAGCTTTGGGAGGACCCCCTGTGTTAGCCAGTCCAGACTATAGCAAAGAATTTGTTGTGCAGGTGGATGCTTCAAACTATGGGGTGGGGGCTATACTTAGCCAGATTTCTTCAGAGGGAGAAGAGCACCCAGTGGTTTATCTCAGTCATAGGCTCCAACCCAGGGAGGAATGCTATGCAACGGTAGAAAAAGAATGTCTAGCCATAGTGTGGGAACTACAAAAACTTCAGCCTTATCTGTATGGAAGAAAGTTCACTGTGATGACAGATCACAACCCTCTAACAGGGTTAAACAGAGCCAGTCAGCAAAATGCCAAGTTGCTAAGATGGAATCTGAGGTTGCAAGCATATGATATGTCAGTGCACCACCGCAGTGGGAGTAGCAATGCCAATGCAGATGGGATCTCAAGACAGGGAATGGGGTGAGGTACACCAAGATAGACCTGACACTCTCAAGCAATGTTTCTCAAGGGGCACTTGAAAAACATGCTTGAGTTCCCCAAGGGGGAAGAGAGGTGACGATTGGGGAGAGATGGGCGAAGGCTGCCAGCCTAGTCAAATAGAATTTGATATATAATTCGGGCATTTGCAAGTAAATGTAAAATATAGGCATGTATGCTTGATAATAAATGTAAAATACAGACATGTTTCTTGAGTGTAAAGAAATGTGGAACTGCAAAATATGTGGCAACATTGCACTCTACTGGCCCAGTGAAGCATGTTGTGACCCTTTCATGTTAGAATTCGGCTCCACTGCGGCTGGATGAAGGTTTCCTGCCCATTGTTTTAAGGCTAAAGTTTATGACCAGAATTGAGATATGGAATGTGCTTTATTGCTCTAGTTTCAGTTAGAATATACATGTGAAATGTCTTCTATTGTAAGTTTCTGTGCAGGTGTTACATTGCTAAATAATGCAGTCTGTGGCCTGAGAACTCAGACCAGGTGTTAAGATGATGCAATATGAATGCTGGGAAAACCTAAGTGTCAAAAATTATGTAATTTGGGATGGCCTTAGAGACATGTTTGTTAGTAATGTTTAAAATACTATTTCTCAAAAGAGACCTGAGAGCATTTTGACTTTGGACATCTAGCTTATCAGCACTCTGCCTTATGCTCACATGTAAGTTTTAGCACTGTGATTTCTTGTAGGAATAGTTAAAGCTAGTAAAGATTAATTAGATATTTTTCTTTGAAATCAGACCTGTCCTACTATATTATTTTAAGTTTCTGTGTGATCTCTGAACTCTTAGATATCCCTGTGGTGTAGTCGCTTTGTCTTGTGTTTTAATTATTTATTATTAAATATTTTTAAAACCTTCTACCTGTGGCTGATTTGTGTAGAGATTAGCTCTAGAGTACATTGCATATTTATAGAGGTTATTGTAATAGGCCACTCTAAAGTAAGCCTTGACTGTTAGTCATACTATCATTGGATAATAATATTGCACAGAAATAACTGGACACCCATTTAAGGGCCTTTTAGTAGCTGATATTGTTAACTGGGTGGTGGCAGTAATTACTACCATATAGTCTGGGTAAAGGGGCACAGCTGGAGAATCTGTGTCAGCCTTTCCCAGGAGTGTCTGGGAAGTTGTATGAATACTTATGTCAAAATGTGTGTGTGTGTTGTGTCAGCTACTTGGCAGGGACACAAAGAACTGGTTGGACAGAGAGGGTACTGGAGGTTCTAGCTTGCTCAGTTAGGCTGAGACCTGGACTCTATAGCTGTGCCAGTGGGTAGTCTTATTGGGGACCTGGTGAGCAAGGCAGCAGCCAGCCCCAGACTTACTGTGATCTCTTTGTGCACTTAAGGGAAAATATGTATTAGTTATCCTTTTTTTCTTCTAGGAGACAACCTCCCTGGTGTTAGTGGTGAGGATTGAGGCTCCTTGATTGCTGGGCCAGGGCACAGTAGTCACAACCCCCATACTCCAGACTAGCATACTTTCCTGCAAAAAGAAATAAGTACAATTACTGATTGTTTTCTGTACCTTCCACTTACCTCGTTCAGCTGCCCAATCTGCTCCATTCACTTTCGCTGTGCTCGGGTTCACTTCACTCCCCTACCCCCATTCCCACCCACCCCTGATATCATTTCCTTTATTCTCTTGCCCGGCACACCACTCCCCCAAGAAACCCACCCCTCAATTTCCCTATCCACCAATCACATTCCTCCTACATCTCCACCCTCCTCCACTCCCAACTACCACCTATAACACTACTCGTTAAGCCTCTATCTCACTTGCACACACTCTAACTCCTTCTACTCAATCCTTGGCTATACAGCTTACCTTATATCTTCATTACCTCCATACATACAATCATTATCTCACCCATCCACACTTTACCATGACATCTCACACCATCCTCCTAGCACTACTAATGACTTCCACCTACAAGTCCCTCATTCTTTCTTGACTTTACCACATTCTAGTCTGTCAAAAACTTTCCCTCCAAACACAAAACTTAGCACATTAAAGCCAAACATCCCCAAAGGAAAACCTAAATACTATCTACTTTATATTCCTAAGCCTCATCCAATTCCTATTCTCTTCTCCCTTCTACTTGCATGTGACATACACCCCAACCCTGGCCCAGGTCTCTCCTCCCCTTATTCTGATACCACCATACAATCCACTGTTCCAGACTCCTATATCCCACTAAAACACATTTCTCTATACTCCATTAACTTGAGAAGCGTAGTGAACAAAACTACTGAATTCCATTCTTGGATATCTCTACATTCCCCAGACATCATAGCCCTTTGTGAAACTTGGCCAAAACTCCACATTCCAGATAACGATATCCTTCCCCCGGCTACATTTTAAGACCTGATTGGACCAAAAAATGGAGAAGGTGTTGCTATCATGTACACTGATAACTTCACTCTAAACCCTCTAGCTTTCTCCTCTCCTTAAAACTCACTTGCAGAACTTCTTGTGGCTAACTGTAAAAATAATACCCACACCTCATTTAACATAGCTGTAATATACATTCCACCTAGTGACAACATCACAGTACTGGAAAGTATTCTTTCCTCTCTCTGTTCTGACCTCCCCAATGAAACTATACTCATGTGAAATGTCAATATTGACTGGTTAACTCTTTCCACTGAATCCCCCTCCACCTCCATTAATCTACATTGGGTTCACCCAACTAATAACTATACCTACCTATACCACAAAATCTACTACTTATTCAGCTCTACTTGACTGGATTCTAGTATCAGATCTCCAGAAATATCACTTCCTTGAAATGCTACAAGACACCCTTAGTGACCACTGCCCAGTCAAAGTCCTCCGTTTTACCCCACACATACTTAAACCTCATAAGATCAAAGCATGTCATAAATTAAAAAACGTTGACCTTAATGAATTAAACAGTCAACTCTCAGCTATCAACTGACCCTTCCTCAGCCAGTTACCCCTCGATAAAGCTGTTATGGAATTTAATAACATATTCCTTAATATACTGAAATCCCTAGCCCCATATGCAATATCAGAATAAAATCAGCTGCATCCACTTGGTTAACTCACTCCACCTGCTCCCTAATGGCTCAGAGTGACAAAACCTGGAAGCTCTGGACCAAAACCAAACTTCCCCTCTACCTACAACAGTATGGACATCTTCGCAATCTTACTAAGAAAGACATTACCAATGACAAGAGAAATTATTACTCAATTCCCCCCAAAACACACCTACATAACCCTAAGAAATTCTGGCATACTATTAACCAAATCCTTCATCCAGGCAACCCTTCCACTCCCCAACCTAACCCCACAAATACTCCCCTCCAAACTGCTACAAACTTTAACTCTTACCTTATAGACTCCATTAGCAAACTAACCAACCATCCTAACCCCAATACTACCCCTCCCATCAACCCTTCTATACCTTCTAATACCTCCTCCACTTATTGCCTAAAAATTGCATCCACCAGATACATAAAATCCCTTCTTCTTAAACTTAAACCTTGCTCTCTCTCAACAGATGGTCTCCCTTCACTTTTCTCCAGATAGCTGCCAACTCTTTAGCCCTACCCATCTCTATTCTCATCAACCAATCCATTACTGAAGCCAAACTCCCAGCTATATGGAAACAGTTCTACACCTCACCCATCCATAAAGGAGGCAGCTCTACCGAACTATCTAACTTTAGGCCCATTGCAATTCTATCACCCCTCTCTGAGATCTTGGAAAAATGTGTACACAAACAAATCCTACAATACCTCATACAGGAGAACCTAATTACCCCCACCCAACATGGCTTTTGCCCTGGTCATAGTACCTCCACTGCTCTCATATCATTCATAAACTCTGTCTCACAAGCCAGAGATCAGAATAAATTAGTCTCTTGCCTCTTACTAGAACTTCCAAAAGCATTCAACACCGTATCTCACCCCATCCTCTTAGATAAACTCTCTGAACTAAACCTATCCACCCCTACTATCTCCTGGTTCTCTAGTTACCTCAGCAATCATTTCCAATCTGTTAAATGTCTTTCTACTATCTCCCCAGAACTCCCTATTAAGATGGGAGTACCCCAAGGTTCAATTTTGGGACCACTGCTATTTAATATTTTTTACCAATCAACTATCTACCTCTACTCCACAGTCATCACTAGTACAATATGCTGATGACTCAGCAGTCATCATCATAGCTGATACCCTCCCCAAGCTCCATATTAAACCACAGAACTCCTTATTGTCTATTGAAAACTGGCTCAACCAAAACCATCTGATCTTAAACCCAAAGAAGACCAAACTCTTACTTTGTGTAATGAAAACAAAGAATCACATGAAACTGTCCTTCTCTATCACTTCCCACAATAACACACCCATCACAGTGGAAAACCATACCAAATGATTTGGGGTCATCATTGATGACCAGCTGAAATTTGACCTGCATGTACTTAGTAACATTAAGAAAACCCACCAAAAACTTGGACTCCTTTATAGAAACAAAACTTTCTGTCCAGTAAAGCCAAGACAGCCCTATCACATGCCTACCTATTACTAACCCTTCTCTACAGTTCTCAAATCCTCACCAACTTACAAACCTCACTACTTTATAAACTACAGTCCATCTACAACAAGGTAGCCAAATTTGCTGCTGAACTACCATACTCATGTCATCACTGCTTGTCCACTATATAGCCTAAAATGGTATTAATGGACTGTATTTAGCTCTCTCCCCACCCCTTATTTTCATATATTTATTATTGTTATTTATTTGTTATGGTTTACTATTAACAAATGTTGCTCCATAAACTTTATTTTGGGGCATGTGTTTTATTATTGTTATGTATTACAATGGCTGCATATTAAGATATCTTAAGTACCTGTTCTGTTGGCCTTATGCCGTAACTGTTACTGGCATGCTATTAATATACTAACTGTTATGTTATTTACTGTTGTGTTTTACATAATATGCATTAAAATGTAATGAGGTTATTTCCAATGTTCTGGCATGCTGTTACTACTAACAATGGTTTTGTTCATAACTAACCTATATGTATTGCTTCACCTCCATAACTACAGCATGTCAGGGCAGGTCGGTTCCTGCTGACCTGCCTGCCCTACCTCAGCCAGCTATGGCACCAGGTCCTAGCACATCTGGGACCCAAGCCAGTGGTGGCCCCTCTGTTGGGGCTGCACCACCTTTGTGTGGAACTGCCTCAAGGGACTGGCCCCCCCTGGGAGCAGTGGTGGAGGTGGCGGTAGTCACTCAGGATCAACTACTGGCCATGGTGCACAGGATTGTTCATAGGAGTTATGAACATCACCTGCACTGGATTGAGGGCAGACTGGACAACCCGGTGGGGCCAGCTGGCCCTGGCGCCCAGCCTCCAGCATAGCCATGTTTGGGGCAGTGAAGGAGCAATGTTGACTACCCATTGGTGGGGATGTCAGTCACGCTGATGCTGTCTGGAGGCACATGCATCTCAGATTACACAACACCCTCCCCATTCAAGGTGTTTACCCCCTCATTTGTCAAATTCCACCCCTGTCTGTTGTCTTGTCTGTCTTGTCTGTCTGCAATTGCATCCTCTCCTACCCAGCATACCTTCCCACATGTACCTATATCCCTTCCCCAACATTCCACTCTCGCCTTATAAAAAAATAAATAAATAAATAAAAGGGCACCCTTCCCACAAAAAAATATCACCCCATACATAACTTTCCACTTCACACACGTGTCCACTAGACACAACTAATTTATTCCAATTGGCTTGTCAACACATTTATGTTGTCTCACCCCTCTCTCTGGGTTTTGTGAGTCCAAATTCATCCACAAAATCTGTCAAAATGCACAGTTGTTGCTGTACAAGAAAAGGAAAGCTTTGGT